>NW_009189502.1:0-3793 GCF_000690835.1 Fulmarus glacialis
GATTCTATGATTCTATGATTCTCTGATTCAGTCCCTGAAAAGGAGGTTTTGGAAGCTAAAAATGAGGCTTTGGACCTTCAAAATCAGACTTGGGGCCTTAAAAATGATGCTCTGGGCTTTCAAACCTGAAGAGCGAGGCTTGGAACTTATAAACACTTGACCCTAAAAATGAGGTTTTGGACCATAAAAATTAGGCTTTCAACATTAGAGTCAAAGCTTTGGACTCAAAAATGAGGCTTTGGGCGCTAAACCAGGGGTTTGGACCCCAAAAATGAGGGTTTGAAAACTCAAGATGCAGCTTGGACCCTCAAAACGACTGGCTGGATCCTAAAAATGCCACATTGGACCCTGAAAATGAAGCTTTGGAAATTCAAAATGCAGCTTTGGACTCTAAAAAGGAGACTTTTCAAACTAGAATGGAGCCTTTGGACCACAAAAATGAGGCTTTGGAGCCTAAAACGGAGCCTTTGGACCATAAAAATGAGGCTTTGGAACCTAAAAAGAGACTTTGGACCCTAAAATGAAGCTTTGGACTCTAAAATGGAGCCTTTTCAAACTAGAATGGAGGCTTTGGACCATAAAATGGAGCCTTTGGACCATAAAAATGAGGCTTTGGAACCTAAAAAGAGACTTTGGACCCTAAAATGAGCCTTTGATCCCTAAAAGTGAGGCTTTGGGGCATAAAAATGTGGGTTTGGGCCCCAGAAATGAGGCCTTGGACCTTAAAAATGAGGCTTTGGGCCCTAAAATGAGCATTTGGTCCATAAAATGAGGGGTTGGCTCCAAAATGAGGCTTTGGGTTCTGAAAAAGAGGATTTCTGCTCTGTAATCAGTTTTGGACCCTAAAACTGAGACTTTGGACCTTGGAAATGAGGGGTTGTACTCTAAAGGTACAGGTTTAGAACTTAGAAATGAGGCTTTCTACCCTAGAAGAGGGATTAAAACCTTAAAAATGAGTCACTGGATCCTAAAAGAGAGGCTATGGGCCCTAAAAGTGAGGCTTTGGACCCTAAAAAGGAGGCCTTCAACCGTAGAATCAAAGCTTTGGGATCTAAAAATGAGGTTTTGATACCTAAAAGAGAGGTTTGGAGCATAAATATGATGGTTTGGACACTCAAGATGCGGCTTGGACCCTAAAAAAACCTAGCTGGATCCTAAAAATGATGCTGCACTCTGAAAATGAGATACCTGTTCCTCGCCTGCAGCACCCGTGGCCCTGGCCGTGGCCCTGGTCCCCGCCTCGCCCCAGCTGCCCCCGGCGCGTCTCTCACCCGTTTCTGGCTCAGCCTCCGCCCGCTCTCGCTCTGCCGCAGGCTGGCTGTGACTCTGATTGCTCCCTGTCTGGATTGCGTCTGGCCTCAGCCAGGCGCAGTAGCTTGCGGGCAAGCAATGGGACTATTCCAGGCTGAAGTGACCAATCAGGATCCAAAGTCTATTTTGTTTAAGGCAATCAGGTGAAAATGTGCAGTTGGAGCCTCCTTGGTCGCTTACCCTTTTGATTTCAGTGCCATCTCCTAGTCTTGATTTTGCAGTGCTTTTGCTCAGGCATAACAATTAAATGGAGAAAGCACATCTTCTTCACCCACACACACCCCTATCTCTGGGCGTACATTGTTTTATTAAATGTGTATCAGATATCCAGCATCAGGGGAGCTGTGTACAGAGAACAGCTGCAGGTGCCTGGGGCTTGACCAGGGTTACCTGGAAGGGGAAAAGGAGAAGAAGGTGACCATGGGGACTTGTTATCAGTTGGTCTGGGTGCCTGTTGCCCTGCCGCCCCCTGAGCCAAACGCCGTTTCTGGACAGTCACTCTGCGTCTCTCTGTGTCCCTTTTGGTCAGGGCTGGGTGTGGGTGCGGTGGAGGTTCAGCGTCCTGACGGAGCAGACTTGTCTTCAGTGATGGCCGTCTGTCCGAACAAGGGTGCTGAGGTGCACTGGCCATTCCTCATTGCACACTGCTGTACGTGTGCCTTGCAGCTTCCAGCTTGCTGCACCTATTCCCGTGGCACGCTATGGGAAACCTCGTGTGTTAGCAGAGCATTCGAAATGTTGAAAAGCCAAAAAAATTGGCTTTTTTTTCTCTTTTGGGGGAGGAATGTGAAGGAAAGAGTAAAATAGTTTAGGAATAGAAAAAACACATGCCTCAGGTTTTATGAGAACACTAAAACAAATGCCTGACCCACCCCCTGTGCCCGAATTGTTGCCATTTTAAGGTCAGGCTCTTTTAAAGATCCCTAGAAGGGCTTCAACTTATTAGGAGCAAAAAAAGTAAAAAAACTTTGATCTCATTGGATCAGGGACTTAGCGAGTATTTTCGGACACAAGGATCTCTTGTGACACTGACACTCATACTGGCTGACCTGGTGTTGTCCTCTCCTCCTGCAGGGTGGTGTGTGTTTGTCTAATGACAGGAGCTTTGGATGGTTCTCAGGTGTAATTACAGAATAATAGTATGATTATTACTGTGGTAGTCTAAGGCTATGAGGGAAACAAAGATTTGGGAGGGGAGAAGATACTCTTTATTAGTCATTAGATGTTTTTACAACACAGCTTTTGGGGATCACTGGCAAGACAATCATGGAGGTGGTGGCTAAGATCCTGTAATGGAAATTCTTTTGTTCTGGAATTGAAGCCCAAGTCGCCCTCCTAACAGTCTTAGACTACTGAATCGGGAAGTGTACGGTTTCTTTTCTCAAAACTGAAGATAATTCAGTTAGAGGGAGGGCCTGTTTGGAAGTTTTAGTAGTCTGGGGACAGAGGCCAGCTGGGGGCTGGGCTTCTCGGGGGTGGAGGCTGTTTCTGCCCGTGCCCTTGGCCTGGCGCTCACAGCTGGGAACGGGCTTTCCAAAATCCTGATGGAAGGAGCCAGATGTCGCCACCCCCAGCACGACCTCAGGGTCTGCTGTCAACCTGCCTTCAAAGCAGCTCTTCCCAGCAGGACATTGCCCAGGAGTAAGTTTGAGTGTTGCTGTTCTCCTTCAGGAAGCATGGAAAACACCAAACACACCCAGACCTGCGCCTGTGCCAGGAGAAGACTTCAAGCACAGCCGGGACCAATGGTGACAGTTCCCACCAGTTGTGCAGCTCAGGTAGATGCAGGTAAGATGCCACAGAGGGGACGCCAACTGGTTGTCACTTCTCTTGCAGGAACGGGATTTTACAGCAGAAGGGAGGCAGGATAAAAAGGCCTTTGAGGTCAAAAAGTGACAGCTGGCGCAGTCATGATGACAGCAGAGGAAGAAGAGAAGGAGATGCAGGTGACCCGGCTGGGACAGTGCTTCCGAGGTAACATCTGCCACACAAACACAGAGACAGACAGAGGCATTGGGAGGTTGTGAAGTGGGTGAGAAAGGTGCCTGGGAGTGAGGAGAGTACAGGGAGATGGGAGACAGAGATGGAGATGGAGGGATGCTTCTGCTGTGCAGGTCCTTGTGAGGTCACTGGTGTCTGAGGAGCTGTTAGTGTCAGAGCAGGCCCCGGGCTTGTGCAGGTGCTTGTGATGTCACATGTTCCTGAGTAGCTGATTGGGTATGAGAAGTCACCTTGCTTGTGATGCTTCTTCTGATGCCACCGTGTCCTGGTTTCGGCTGGGATAGGGTTAAATTTCTTGCTAGTGCTGTGTTTTGGATTTAGTATGAGGAGAATGTTGATAACACACTGATGTTTTCAGTTGTTGCTAAGTACCCTCCTAGTCCAAGGACAGCTCCCATGCCTACTGACTGAGCTAGGTACACAAGATGGGAGGGAACATAATCAGGACAATGGGGTAATGGGGTATTCCATACCATGTGAC
>NW_009189503.1:0-23643 GCF_000690835.1 Fulmarus glacialis
GGTCAGCAGCGCACCGCGGAGGTGGCGGCGTTCGGGCGGAGGCCGGCTGGGTCGCTTCTGCTTCCCAGTGCGATGGCATTGAAAACTCCCTCCGAGCTGTGATTCGGTTGAAAACACCCTGGCTGCCTGGTGCGGGTGTGTGCGTGGGTGTGTGCGTGCCCACGGTTTTTTGCTGGTTCGTGAAGCGTACCTTTGAACTTTTTGTCAGGTGGCTGTGCCCTGTTCCCCTGGGTGTCGCCTCGTTTCCGAGTAGGTGCGTGTGAGGGGACAGATTGCCAAGATTGCCAGCGGCAGCTTAGTCTGTGTGGCCTAGGTTTGTTTTACAGAAGCGTTACTGGACACGTTATGTTTACATGCGTGTGTGTGTGTTTGTTCATGGGATTCCGTAATAAAATTCATGCCTTATAACTCCTAGGCTTCCTTTTGAATCCTTGAAGTGAGAGCGGGCCCTCGAGATGTGGGAGATGTCTTGAGAAACCGCGCTGGAGGGGAAGGTGTTGCTTCCTAGGGAGGGAGGCTGAGGACGGGTCCGGTCCCTCCCATAGGGCTGAGCTGGAGCAGTGGCCCCTCGCCGGCTGTGCCGGGCTTCACCTCCTGGGAGCCGCAGGCGCAGGAGGCATGTCGCTGCTGAAGCAAAACCTCTTCCACAGCTTGTAGGGGCTAGGTTGGGTTGGTGGGTGGTGCTTTCCCCTAATCCATTTTTGGGAAGTAGGTATTATCAGTTTCATATTATTATGATGAATAGTGGCTTTATTCTTTAATCATACTGTCCTATTACCAGCATGGGAGGTGGGGAGAAACTTAACATGATGATGACTTGTACCTTACAAATGTAAATGGCAGGCTTATTTACAAAACATGCCTCATGTGGATGATGTATCTGTTACTAAATTATGTCCCTCACCCTCACACCTAAGTTGCGTAACTGAAAGATAAAAAGGATTACGAAGCAAATGATGTACTCGTTATAGTTAAAATATCAAGAAGGAAGACTTTTTTTTTTTAGAGAGATATGCTGAGTGTGTTGCATATGTGAACTTACAAGGCCACACGAACATGGTCACTAGTCAGGGTTTGCCACGTCATTGGAAATAGTGATGGTGTGCTGTATGACATGCTGCTGGGATCTGGGTGGAGAGGACGAATATTTGTGATTTAACTTAGAAACGTTCTTCCCCTCTGTTGTTACTAGTTCCCCTTGTTTTCAAGAGAAAATTGTCTTTACTGGAATTGATTTTTCGGCACCTGTGCTGTTCCATAGCAAAATGAACCTTACTTGGCAAAGATTCATACAATGGGTCAATGTTGCTTTCCGAAATTAAACATGCTCTCTAGCATATTAATATAATAAATTATTTCTTTCCATATGGATGCTCAAAGTCTACAAATGATTTAAATCACTATAATGTGATTTAAATTGTGCATTTCAGCAGTCACTTAATATGTGTGAAATCTTTCATTTAAAAAGATGGGCAAAAAGTTATTAGATAAATAAGAAAAAAGATTTAAAATAGATACTGTTTCTTCAGCAGTTGTTCATTAAAACAAGTTGATTGTAGTTATGTATAGCCATTGCATTTAGTCTGGCACTTTTCTTATTAACCAGCTAGATAAGCATATGCAATTATTTAATATTTTTGTGTATGTTTTACAAATTCCTATCTTGTTATGGTTACATGTGCAGTTTAATGATGGTATCTTACACTTGCCATTCAACTGAAGTCTTAAGATGGAAATGTAGAGTGCTCTAATATTAAGGTGGTTTTAATTAATGTAAATGCACTGAAATACATAAAAACAAATCCACCATGTTTCCTGTTTCAAATGGTTGTGTCATCTGTGGACTAAAGGGATTATTTTGGTAACTGAACCCTCTAAGGCTTTCGTACTAGTAGTTGTCCTCGTGCCTGTTGTTCTTGTTGTTCTGACTTGAATAGAGGAGAAACCAAGCTGCTAACCTTTAGGACCTGGTCAGTTTTAGGGATTTGGGATTTGCTGTCTTGAGACAGAGTGAAGAAAATAATCATTTTGTACCTGCACAAGAGGTTTCTCCAGTTGAAATCTGCTTTTGGACTTGAGTAAACTATGGTTGCAGATGGTGACTTCCGTCTGCTCAGTAGTTTTAAAGAGAGCAAATACTACTTACAGTTTTAGTGTAAGTTATTTTAATGATTCTAGTAGGCTTTGTCCAAAATATTGTAGAGGAAAACACATTTTAAATAGAAAAATTTTGTTAAAAGAAACCTGTGCTTTTATCGATCTTCCTGTTAAACCAAATTGTGCTGTAGAGCTATGACAGGAGCTGAAGTTCTTCTATGGTTATACACGGCTACATGGATCCCTCTTCTGTGAGTAGGTGTGCTAGACAAGGTTGATGAAGGAGGATCAGTTAGGCTCTCTAGTGCCTTTCCCTTTTGTGTGCTTTCACGTAGACCTCGTAAAGAGCCATATTGCTACACAGCTTTGTCCTGCTACTAATTGCTGCTAGTCAATATATTCATCTTCTCCCTTATCCCGTTTTTTCCAGCTAATGTTAATTCATCCCAATGTATCTAAAAGACAGTAACTCTCCACAACATGAAACAGATTGTTCCCCTGCACGCTGTGTCTCTGTCGACGAGAGGCAGCGCAGCTGGTGCTCTGGCAGCTTGTGGTACGCGTCGTGGCCACTGCAGGTCTGGGCTTGGTGACGGTGGTGGGGTAAGTTGCTGCTGGCTCCAGCCAGTTAGCCTCTATCAGGGCAAGGAGGTGTGGGGGCATTCACCTGAAGCTGTATCTTCACACCATCTACGAACATGGTGGTTTTTTTTTTTTATTTCTTCCCCAAAAGACCATTACTTTTGGAAGGGAAGAAATTTCACACTCCACACTTCAGGACGCTTTGTATTGCCTCAATAAGGCAAAGCCTTTTAAGCTGTTGCTTCATATTTTTATGTCTATTTTTGGCACTTGCAATAGGGCAAGCTGTTTTCTGTCGTAGGATTTCAAAATGGATTAGTCAATGTATATCAGCCTGCTACCATATGGCTAATAAACCTCTCCCATCAATATTAAAGCTCAGGTGACTCTAAAGCACAGAATTCATCCTCTTCATGCTTCAGGAACATCCCTATTTTCTGAAATTTATAAGACAGCTACTTGGAATAATCTCTTTACTTTTTTTTCCAAGAGCTGTGACCCTTAGCCTGCTGCAAGATCAGACACCAAATCTTGTAGTCACTGTTTTTGTAGCGACAGTCTCCCTCTTACTTGTAGGATGTTACCAGTCTTCTGGTAACATCGAGCGGGTGTTAGCACAAACACACTTGAAGAATTATGAACAGCTACTTACAGTGATTCACGTAGAGTCCACAAACAACAGTGCTTTTTTATTTTGTTTTGGGCAGGTTTTTTTGTTTGTTTTCAGCAGACCTCCTCATCTAGAATTTGACTAGTGAGGGCACTGGAGGACTGGGGAGAACACATGGAGGGAGGCATGGAGCATGTGTCCTGCATTTCCTGCCCAGGGACGTTGCTTTTGGATCTTAGACGCACAGGGAAAACGTAACGTGCCAAGATGTGATCCTCTTAGCTGTCACCTTCAAGACATTTATTGCTTTTCTTACAAACTATACCTCTCTCCGCTCCATGTTTTTTACAAGTAAGAAGTATTCCTTGTCAACGAGCATGCTTCAGTTCTTTGTTAATAAAAAACAGTTAATAGAAAATAGCCAGTAGATACTGTGCTGCTTAGTACCTTCCATGAATGAAATAAAGATAGAATTTTTTAAAAATAAAAGGTTGAATGGATGTTAAAAATTGATGAAAGCTGAAGACATTGTTTGATCTTAGTGCGCTCAACAAGCACCTTACATTTGACAAGTTTCATCTCCCTTTGTGTTGACTGAACAGTTGTGAATTGTAACTACAGAGAGAGTCCTATACTTCCTGCTGGTCTGAGGGAAATGAGAACTAAAGGCCTGTCGTTTCTAAGGGTTTGGGGTTTTTTTTGTACAGTTGTCAATACTTTATATGAGAACAGGAGGCTTGTGGGTCTTGCTAAAGGATATACGTGAGGCTGTGAAGATGTAAAGCAGCTATTCAGGAGGGTTGTGGATCTTGGGAAAGGATGTATCTGAGACCCTGAAGATGTAAAACAGCTGGCCTGTCTCTTGGCAAATGGTATTTCCTTTTGTTATTGTAGCAGAAGTCAAAGGAACCGTCAAACTGAATTTTAAAATAAAAGCAATTTTGGACTGCCCAGACAGTTGTTAGAGTTCTGCAATCACATATTTCAGTTTTGTAAGAACAATTGTTTTGTCTTGTTACATGAGATCAGCACAAAATGGGAACTTGGCTAGTGGAGAACATCACAGAGGTGGTGAATGATGAGCGGCTTCATTGTCTCTGCTTTTATTTAGACAGAGAAGTATGATTTCTCTAGTATGGAGAAATAGTGTTCCACAGATTATGATCTTTATAATAATGTTGAAACTAGGTAGATTTCGGTAGAGATGACTTTAAAGTGGTGGTGCTGTTCACCTGAGACTGAAGTTTTAACTCTTCTTCATTTTGCCTGTTCCTCTTGCACTGGAGGATGTGTGTTTGATAAGGTCATCACTGGTGGTATGGGAAGGATCGTTAGCATTATGGGTTGCTTCCACTGCTGGCTTTCTAGTTCCAGAAGGCTGAAAAATCTGGAAAGTATGCCTGTTTCTACATACTTCTGTTGCTGAGTTGTCAGAGCAAAGATCTGTGTAAGTCCACTGTCCTGTCATAGACAGAGGCAGTAGAGAATGCTTTGGAAAAGAGCTTTAAAGAAACAGAATATGTAGTATGCTCTCCTCATCAGTGGCTTAAGGACTTGCCCAACTGGAAGTTTCATCTGTCTTCCAGGGATTTTATTTTGGATGGGGACTGGGACGTGTGGGGTTTTTTTATGAAGAAAGATCAGGTATCTCAGTCCTAATGAAACTTTAAATGTGGTCACGATTCAAAATCAAGTGGCTATAAACTGCTATGCAAATTGTTACGAAAATATAGTCATTTTGTCATTTTTGTGAAATGACATACAAAAATTTATACAGAAACTCAAATTATTTAAAGACAGGTGTGAACTCGGGTTAAGAAAGGTGGGGCAAAATGAATAAACACAAGGAATGCAGAGGTAGAGGAGAAAAGCATTAGTAATGTGGAGCTCACTTGAAAGCGTGGTAATGTGGGTTTATTTCTGGAGTAGATACCATTTGACACTCTATTCTGCAAAAGGATTGTGATTTGTATTTCAGGGTATTTTCACCTCAAGTCCCTTTTTTCCCCTTTCATTGTTTTTAATTCACTAATGATTACATATCATTCACAGGTTCTAGGCTGTCCAGAAAAATCACATCCACAATGGAGTAGTGACACTGTGCAGGTCACTGTGAACCTGTTAGAGTCTCTGTATGTTTAGGTTTAATAAACCATTCCCTAGAGAAAACAACCCTACTCCATACCAAAGAGCTGTAGTAAAAGTATTTCATAACTCTCCAGTCTGCTATGACTCTTTGCTTTAAATATGTTTTGCATGCTTTAGTGACCACATCACTTAAAGTGATTTTTTATGACTTAAAATGTCAAAGCTCACCTAGTGTTGTCATCTTACGAGAAATCCTGTGTACTTTACACATAAATTTAATCCTGACTTTTTTTATTTTTATTGCGTGATCCAGTCTTTGTGCAGTTGAACTACTGACTGACTGTGATTCACTGTTATTTTTCTCTTTACATGAAATTTAAACTTACCTTTAGTAAATGGGATTTTCTTTTGAATGCGAATTCGGGCAGTTTGGGTGAATGGGTTCACGGGTGCTTTGGGCTGCTGCGGGGACTGGTGGTGGTGGTTCAGCGGGTGACACTGTGCACTGTGAGCTCTGAAGTCACTTGGTGTTTACACCAGCCATGGGTCAGGCACACTTGGCTGGTCAGGTATTGAGCGGAGGGGGAAAAACTAAAGCCAGCTGGATTTGAAAAGACTTTCACAAAATGTCATCCATGACATACACATCACCTAATTGAAGGGCCTTGATGCTTGTCTCAAATTGATTGTGCAGTTTCAATTTTTTTTTCCCTAATATTACTAATATTTTTCCTAACTGTAGATAGTAGCAACATTAATAGACAAACATGTAACGAAGATGACTTGTATTTTACTAATAGCTTAAGTGGGCTGAGTAGTTATAAAAGCCTTCATCCCAGAGAAACTTTGTAAGAGTTTTACTAATTCATTGGAAAACCTGGATTCGATAAGTAAATTATGCTGTCTTATGCTGTCCTGGTCAGCAGAGCCATGGGAAGAAATTACTACTTTTTCTGTATTTCTCCTGAGTAGACCTCTAAATCTTACTTAAAATGAAGATTAAAAAAAGAAAAGCAGCCTTTTTTTAAAAAAAAAAAAGTAGGAAGCATTTGCTGAAGCAGTAAAAGCTGTCAGGTTGGTTTATTCCTTTTTTCCTTTTTCAAACAGAAGAACTGAAAATTGGTAGAAAATTGGTCTCTTCATGTGATGAAGTACTAGGGGCTGAGCGTTGCTGAACTGAGACCTCACCCTCCCTGGGCTTCCTAACTTGGGTTTGATTACAGTGTCACCCACCTCACCACTCCCCTCGCCTGGGTCTGTTTCTCCTGTTGAGCTCTTGGACCTGAGTGCCGTTGCCTTTTGTAGACAGGTTGTAGCAGATCTTCAGGAAGCTTGTAATGGTGTCTGGGTTTTGGTTTTTGAGTATTGGAGGGAGTTGGAACTTTTATCAGATTTTCTGAACTTCCAATGAGCAAAAGGTATGCAACTTTGTTATGCTGAAATAAATCCTCTTGCAATGTTGTGTGTTATGTTTATGTTAATATAACCTTGGTCAGCTCATTTGATTGCCACAGGTACTGTTCATTGATAATGTAAAAATGAACTAAAATCCTTACTTATTAAATACAGAAGACTACTAAAAAAACAAAGCTCTGCAAGGCTAAATATAATTGCTTTAAGACTATTTTTATTCTCACGATAACAGATTTTTTTTTAAAATAAGGCATAATATTTTACTAAGAGAACACCACTGATGTTCAAATCAGTAATGTTGACATTTATGAAGGCTGATCACTTGCATTTTCTGTGTACAGAAGGATTTCCTGGACTACGAGGTGCAGACTAAGTCTAGTTGGGTGTGATAGCAGGAGTACTTAATGTGACTTCAAGATATATCCAAGAAAAGCAGTTGTGTTGAACAGAAATTTCAGGGTAGCTTAAGGTAAACGTTAATAAGAAGTAGGATTTGACCAGGACACAGTTTTTGACAGAAATAAATCTACAAATCATACATGCATACATTACACAAATTTTGGTCATTAATTGCGTTATTCCACCTAAAGCAAGCTGGTGGCTTTAAATTTGATTCTCAGATTTTTGACATCCGTGGCTTGCTTTTCAGAAAAATTCGGTAAGTTTGGTGTAATACAAGAGGCAGATTGTCAGGCAGAGCCTCTGGCCCATAGCACCTGCACTTTCCTTTCCTTCCCAGAGCAGTGGAGAGTCCCGTGCCTCCTGCCGGAGCGGGAACTCTCCTTTGCTCTCTAGAGTTAGCCCAGAAACTTAATTTCCTCAGTATTTAATTTCAATGAACATCATGATAAATTGTTGCCGAGTGTATATGTGAAAGCATGGTTATTTTTCATGCTGACAGTCATGCCACATTAAAAAATACCTTGATTATTTTGTCTCCAAAACCTGTCTTCGATGCATGTCTTGATTTGAAATTTTTTTGGCTGAATTACTGATACTTTTTGACTCTATTGACAGTTTGCAATTCTTCATTTTGAATGGGCCCAAACTGTTCTCATTTTTCAGAACTGCCACTGCCAAATGTTTACTCAGATGACTCAGTGTGATTTTAAGTGGGTCGAAATACCATATTTTACATCAAAACTCTTCTTAATGAAGTTTGGATAAGAATATCATGTACTTGTTGCAGGCAGACTTTGTGAATTACGTTTGTTTCTTCCATTGCGGTTTTCGGTAGCCAAAGGAGGGACTGTGTTCGTGAGTACTGCAGCTATGCTTAAAGAAGGAACAATTTAATGCTTTCTTCACTGGATCACATGTTCTCAGAATGAACCTTTATTGGTCCAGGCTCTCTTTTGCAGCCTGTCCGTTGGCATTTTTCAGTAATGTGGAAATAGAACCACAGAATGGTTTGGATTGGGAAGGACCTTCAAAGATCATCTAGTCCAACCTCCCTGCCATGGGCAGGGACATTTTCCACTAGATCAGGTTGCTCAAAGCCCTGTCCAACCTGACCTGGACCACTTCCAGGCATGGGGCATCCACAACTTCTCCGGGCAACCTGTTCCAGTGCCTCACCACCCTCATCGGAAAGAATTTCTTCCTTTTCACCAACCTAAACCTACCCTCTTTCAGTTTAAAACCATTGTCCCTTGTCCTGTCACTAGAGGCGGTGGTAAAAACTCTCTCTCTGTCTTTCTCACAAGCCCCTTGTGAGTATTGAAAAGCCACAGTAAGGTCTCCCCAGAGCCTTCTCTTTTCCAGGCTGAACAACCCCAACTCTCTCAGCCTTTCTTCATATATACATGCTTCTTTTTCTCAGCCTTTCTTCGTATATATGTGCTTCTTTTTCTCAGCCTTTCTTCATATACATGTGCTGCTTTTTCTTAAGATATCCTAGGTTGCTTAATACTGAAAACTTCTTATAAGCAAATTATCTCTGTGGTATACAAAAGCTAAATTATATATTTTGCTGTATTTCATGCTCTAAGAGTGGAATAATATTTCATATTCTTTCAGTGTATTTTATGCTGGCTTTTTAAAATATCTATAGTCTGGCTTGGTAATAAAGTAATGCTATGAAAAAATACATATGCTGTCACTGTTAATGAAATACAAAAATATGTTAAAAAAACCCAACAACCCATGCCTTAAACTGCTTCCGTTTTAAATTCTACTTAACAGGAGCCCACCTGCTTGTTGTCCCCACCTGGCTGCTGTCTGAGTTACTTTTTAGTGCAAACCCTTAGTTTCTGTGTTTCTGCCTGCAAGCTGCTGGCCCTCGGCACCCAGGGGACAGCCTTGGAGCTAAAGTGGTAAAAAGACTGTTCCTTTTGGGACAAATCCAAAGTGCCGATGTGCACTGCCAAAGATCCTGCGCCCAGTTTTAGGCTGGTAGGCTGGATACAAACCTTTCTCTGAGTGTCGGCAGACTTTTGTATAATGGTCTTGAAATACTTTGTTTTGCTCTAATAGTTAGCTTTTGCTCAGTTAACATGGGTAACTGCACGTGATGCTGATACAGGGGGACTGTATTTCTTTGCTATCTTGGTCCCTCGTCCAGTCTTGTTACTGGAGAACAGTAACAGAGTTGTCTGCCTTGTCCACAACTATTCTGTCTTCATTAGGCTTCGTTATATATGTTCTCAATTTTCTCATGGTTACGCTTTTGCTTCGTGGGGTGTTCACTCCGGAATTAGCTCATCCTGGTGCTTGCCACTCTTTCTGAAGGCAAGTGTCCAGACTTGTTGGCTGTGATGCAATGCTGGGTCTGAAGCCTCTTCTGGTCCAGGCTGGTTTTCTTATTATTTCTCACTAATGAACTGGTAAACCTTCATGCAGATGAAAGAGACAAACTTTTTCAGTGGAGCCAGGACGCGTCTGCCTGTGATGTGACCCTGTGGGTTCTGCAGGGTGTTTAATTGACACCTCCCCCTGGCAGCAGCAGAATTGGGACAACTGGCAGCAGCAAATTTCTGCATAGTCTGTTTGCTTTCTGGCTTGTAAGAAGTGAAATTCTTCAAACTCTGAGCTGTTGTTTATAGCTGTCAAGAAGTGCGAAGGAGGAAAATAACTTTTCACAGTTGATTGAAATGAAAATTCCTCTACAGGAAGGTTAGAGTAGCTTCCCTCACAGCATTATGAAAGGGAGTAAAGCCCTGGAGTCTGAGCGTGCTACATAGCCTACAGTCAGCTGGTGATGCCAGGCTTTGTAAATTGAGGAACTACAGTTCACTTTCACCGTATCTTTATGCTTACACTGTAAGGGAATTTGGGCAGTGTTTCTCCTTCTTTGTAGTTAGATAATTACATGAGTGGGAGGGACATCCCATGGTTTGAACTGAATGTGGAGGATGGATTAAGGGATCCTGTTCCTATGTAGTTGCTTAAGGAGGTAACTGGTATTTGCACTTTTTGTAGTAAGTAGGAAGGAGTAAGAACTTTCTACCTAACCTTATTCATGAGGTGGCATCCTTGAATTTCTTGTCTTTCTTGTAGTTCTTATGTTTAGTCTGCTCTTCAGTTTGGCCGAATCCTTTATTAGGCATTAATGCATGATGCACACAAGGGCACCTGGCAGGACAAGGGATGTAACAGAACTTACTAAAGGGAAGGAAAAAGGAGGTGCAGAAAATACAGATGATGCTGGTTGTTCTGAAGTAGAAGATTGGAGAGAGTAACTAATGACTATCCTGAATTTAGGATAGAAAAATAACTGTGTGTCCACACTCAGTATGGGTTCAAATTATAAAGGCCCTGGGTAAATTTTTCTGGCTGGACATAACATGTTTTCAAATCTAGTATAAAACTTCATCTCCTTATACTACCAGTGTGTTGGTTTCTCTCAAATCTTCTTGTGGCCTCCTTTGGAATAATTAAGGGGGTAGTCATGTAATAGTCACGGGAGATGTCAGGATAAAGCTTTTCAGCGGTTGTTTAAAGATGCACATGATGTCCTTTATGATAACATATTGAGGTTATTAGTCTTGTACATCTTGTATTTAAAGTCTGAAACTCCGTTAATGATACCTATGTTTTTCCTCATGTCTTTGGTGCAATTAATAATGTAAAACTACTTTAGTCCCAGTGTTCAGTGTTGAGAAACTCTGTGACCATGCAACATATTTTTGATAACTTTGTGCTTGTATAACTCCTTTGAGATTTATGCAGCATGAGTAATTTATATTGTGTCTTGGATTATTAACTCCAGTGAAGAAGCTGGGATGTGCTGAAAAGGATTAGTTAGCTGAAAGAAGCTCTTCAAGAAATGTTTATGTATTTTTGTATGCAATCCGTATTAATTTTTTTCTTTATTTTCATGTCTTACATTTTCTCTTTTTCAGCTGTCAAACGTTTGATGAAAGAGGCTGCAGAATTGAAGGATCCTACAGATCATTATCATGCACAGCCTTTGGAGGTTTGTTTCTCTGTGTGTTTGCAAGAGCTTGTAATTAGGCTGTGTTATTAATATATACTCTAAGTTCTCTGTATCCGTATGTATTTAAAATGTACATATTTACATACTAGCAGACCTTTTAAAATTGATTCAGTTCTTTTTTTCCTATGGTGGAAATCAACAGCAGAATTCCACTTTAATGGTATTGCAGTTCCGGGTTGTTAGTGAAAGTACATAATAGCGGTTCTACATTGCACCTGAGTAATTTTATCGCATAGGTATAGTATGTTTATTCCTCCTCCTACTTCCTGACACTACGTAAATGAATTGTGTTTAAGTTAAGCTTTTTACACCCAAACCTGACATCTGGCTCAGTTGCCAGAGTTGCTCAACAAAACACTTTAAGCCTAGGTGATCTATAAGGATTCACTCTTTTGCATACAAAAAACCTGTGAAAAACGTAAATGGGTGCAATTCTGAATGCATTGTAAGAGAGAATGCTTAGATTCCACTTAAATAGTAGCTTCTTGAAATCTTCTAAACACCCAGTTAAGTTTTTGGGCTGAGAGGACAGTGAAGTTCTGGTGGTTAGAAGCTTAAACAGATACCCCTTCTAATTTCGCTGGAATAATAAAAAAGGCAATGTTCTGTGGTATTTAGTTCGGGGGTTTGATTTGGCTGTTGAAAGAAATGTGTAGCACACTTAACATGCTTACAGAAAATAGCATGTTCCTAGGTGCTATAAAATATACCTTATTATCGACTAGTTTTTGTCTGTACCTTGTGCTTCCCCTTTCTGTGTTGAAATGTAAGGTTTGATTCATACTATTACTTGTAACTTACATGAAGGTCCTATCTCTGGGTTAGAACAGTGACAGATCACTGGGAAGAGAACAGTGGCAGATTAAAGGAAATGCTGGAAATGTTGACAATTACCTCCCATCCTTGAAAAAATTGTAACTAGGTGGGCAGTCACAGACCTGTGATACCAGGGTATCCCATAATGTTCAGCATTAGTTGAGAGATCTCGTTCACTGACAGCAAGCCTCATTTGGACTCCAATCCTAACAGTCGGAGTTGTTCTGCTTGTAAATACTCAGGAAGGCATCATGAGATCTGATACACAAAGCCAAACACAGAACCCCAAAGGAATAATGCTTAAAGAGAAATTATTTATATGTCCAATGAAAATAATATTCCAAATTTCAAAGTGTACCTGTTGTGCAGTAAGGCACAGAGGCTGTTTCAAAATTGTTTATGGAGAAGCAAAAGAGGATGGGAATTCTCTGGGGTGTGAGTCAAGTCCCTGTGTTGACTTGAGCATGGAAGGGGCTTTGGGGAGACTGTCATTAATGTTCTTTCTTGGGGTGGGTCTCCCCTCAGTTCTCCAGAAATTATTGTTCACTGGGGCAAAGACCCAGTTTTCCCTTAGTTGACTCGGTTTTCCATCTGTCGGGTAATAAAACTCTAGTCATAATTGATACAACTAGAGTGAAGAGCTTGAATAATGAGCTTGAATAATGAATTTGAGGGTTTCAACAAAGCCATTGTGTAAGAATATTACCAGAAAGCTACAATATTTTATCCTTTTAACTAGAATCTTAGTACTTTGTTGGTTGTCTTACTCTCCATTTGATTTTGACTTCTTAAAACTTCTGCTGTGCACTGTTTTTTTAGCCTGTCCTTGTTCAAAAAGATGTTTAGTTGACTACTTCTTTGACACACTCTTCTTTCTGGTTTTTTTTTTTTTCTTCTCCCTTTGGTGGGGGCATTTTAGGATAATCTTTTTGAATGGCACTTTACTGTTAGAGGCCCTCCAGATTCAGATTTTGATGGAGGAATTTATCACGGGCGAATAGTACTACCACCTGAATATCCCATGAAACCACCCAGCATTATTTTGCTGACAGTAAGTATGTTTACTAGTTTTTCATTTTTACGTGATCAATTTAACCGTAGGTGTCTGAGAGACGTTCTTGGCATTTAAGGTAATGATATTTTTGTAAGAAAGGTGGCATAGTACAGGTAATGCTGCCAATTTAAGACCAGAAGTCTTCCAAGGTGACTTTGGTATTCTGTAATTACATGAAGCATTGTACCTAATAAATGGAAGTTT
Source organism: Fulmarus glacialis (assembly GCF_000690835.1). Taxonomy (NCBI): domain Eukaryota; kingdom Metazoa; phylum Chordata; class Aves; order Procellariiformes; family Procellariidae; genus Fulmarus; species Fulmarus glacialis. Next base: position 13,303 of record NW_009189503.1, read on the forward strand.
TCTCCAGGAGGAATCACATTGCTGCTGTGATTGTCTAACCTTCTGTTCTCTCCACGGGCCCTCTTGGTCTCTGTTGGAGACATTGGTCACATGTAGGAAGGCAGACCTATGGATTGGGGCAAAGACCCACTTTGTGCATAGTTCATAGAGCTATAGCTTTTCAGGCTCTCTGCACGTGGTGTGTGGGTTGCAGGAGCAACAGGCAAGCCACCATGTCACACTAGGACTTGTGAGGTATCAGTTAAGGGTTTCTTCATGCATGAATAGAGGCAGATGGCAGACTTTGTTCAGGAAGCTGAATGCCAATTTTGTGAGGTTGGCAGTAATACAATTATCAAGTATTGATTGCATATAGATTTGTTTGATGGTGATTTTTACAACTTGTACCAAAACCAGGAATTAACTTCCAGCATGTTTTATTATATCCTTCTTCTTCCTTTGAAGGCCAATGGCAGGTTTGAAGTGGGGAAGAAAATTTGTTTAAGCATCTCAGGGCATCATCCTGAAACATGGCAGCCTTCATGGAGTAGTAAGTAACAATTATTTGGAAAATGTTACCCCTATCTAAGCAACTAGATCTTTAAACTGAAAAAGAAAAAATTCTCACAAAGAATGTTTATAGTGGAAAAGGAGACATTTTCAGGGAATTAAAGTATGGGAGAATTTGAGAAATGTAAAGACATAGGAGGATTTGGGAATGGTATTAAATAGATGTGGGGTGAAACTGAGGGGTGATGGTAAGCTCATATTTATTTGGATGCACAAGCATTAAGAATTCTCAGACTACTTAGAATGTTCTTTGTTTTTTTTTTTTTTTAAGTTGCTCTTATGAAAATACTTCAAATCCTATTACTTTACCCAGTTTTTGCATAATCACTAAAACCAGCTTGAATATTGATAGAGGGGAGTGTGGTCAGCTTTTAATTCTGATGCTGTACTTCTGAACACTCAAGAGGAAAGACAGCGTGGTCTGAGTTCAGAATAACTGAATGTTTTCTACCTTTTTGTTAAGTTTCATTATCGCAGAAATTGAGAGTTGGCACAATTCATCCAAGGCAATATTTCTGTGTTTATATAATTTTTGTTTTGCTGAGTACAGCACATCTATTTCTTTGGATATCAGTTGTACTTTTAAAATATATTGATAAGATCTTAGAAATTTTCTAGACCACTCTTCAACTTTTGTAAAGTTTCTTGTGTTTTTTAAGAATAGAAAATACTGTCTTCTAAGTAGGAGGTGTAAATATCCTATCTCTATTTTGTGATACTTATCTTCACGTGATATTTATTTACCAAATCTACTCTAGTAAAGTGTCTTGAATTCTTAAATTTCATGACTGTGTAAAACAAAATTGAAGGGTATTGTTAAAAGAGATGTTTTAGATGACAATTCTGTTATGAGCCGTTACTATTTAAGTAAGCTCCTTCCCCAGCATGATGACATAGAAGGAACAAATTCTGCGGTACATTGCATAAAAGAAAACCACTGAGCTTGCATACACTTAATAGCAGAATTCGAGTCTAATAGAAAACACGCACAAAAAGAAGAATGCCTTATGAATCCACCTCTTCTTTCCCACCCCATTTATATGTTAATTCTGCCTTACCTTTTTTTCTTCAGAACCCATTTTTAAAGTCTGAAACTCTAATCTTTATATTGATGCAACATTTTTGTGACAACTTATCTTTTCTTCTCTGCATTGGCTGATGGAAGAATAAAGCCTTACTTTTCATTTATAATGTGAAGTTTAAAAAATGAAGAAAGCCTGACTGTGTACCAAAAAAACCAGTGCTGCTTGTATGAAATTCAGACTACTCCTTTAGACAAAATGAAGTTTTGCAGACAGAACTGCAACTTTTCTATAATGAGTGTAGAGTGAGATGAAATAACAGTTGTTTCTGCAACCTTGTTTGTATCTCTGTTTTCCTGTTTTAGTAAGAACAGCTTTACTAGCAATTATTGGATTTATGCCAACCAAAGGTGAAGGAGCAATAGGATCTCTAGATTATACACCAGAAGAAAGAAGAGCTCTTGCAAAGAAGTAAGCACTAAGTTTGTTACTGTAGGCTAGGTACATATATATGTACTCTCTTTTAGGGTAAGGCTTTGAGTAGAAAGTAAGTCACTTCAGTTTGTTCTCTTGCATTTATTCCAAATATAAAAAAATTCTATGCCTTGTATATATATATATTTTTTTCCTGAACATTGTGCAAACTCGGAACTTACGGTCAAACAAAATACTTTGAGAGGGCTGTGTTCCTTCCAGTATTGTGTGGTCGAATTAGAGGTTCGTCTGAAATTCAGGCTTAGAGATGTAATTAACATTGTGATACAGTGGTAACTGCAGCATGGAGGGAAAATGAGTATGATGGAATTGATAGTAAGTCTAAGTGGGGGAGAAAACAACCAAAACAATGATGCATCATTTCCCTTAAGTAAATAATAATAATGAAGCAGCAACAAAAAAATCTGAAGCAACTGCTTCTGAATGATTTTTAGGAAATTAACTTAAAATTAGATTTGTGACTGATGAAATGATTAGCTTAGTGGACAAGGGGAAAGCAGTGGATGTTCTTTATCTTGACTTTAGCAAGTCTTCCTTACCATCCTGATAGAGAAACTCATGAAGTACAGCCTAGGTAAGTGGGGACAGTAAGGTGGATTAAGAACTGGCTGAGCTGCCTGGCTCAAAGGATTGTGGTAAGCAGCACAAAGTCCAGCTGCAGGCTGGTCACTACTGGTGTACTCCAGGGGTCAATCCTGGGGCCATTGCTATTCAGTGTCATTAACGACCTGGATGATGGGGCACCCAGATTGCACCCTCAGCAAGTTTGCAGATGATACAAAACTGGGAGGAGTGGCTGAAACACCAGAAGGTTGTGCTGCCATCCAGAGGAACCTCAACAGGCTGGAGGAATCTCATCAAGTTCATCAAAGAGAAAAGCGAAGTCCTGTCCCTGGGGAGGAATAAATGCCAACCAACGAGCTGGAAAGGAGCTTGGAAGGGGAGGACCTGGGGGTCCTGGTGGACATGAAGCTGATCATGAGGCAGCAATGTGCCCTTGCAGCAAAGAAGGCTAATGGTATCCTGGGCTGCATTAGGGAGAGCATTGCCAGCAGGTCGAGGAGAGTGATGCTTCCTCTGTACTCAGCACTGGTGAGACATCTGGAGTGCTGGGTCCAGGTTGGGGCTGTGTCCAGATCAGGGTACAAGAAAGATACGGACTTACTGGAGTGAATCCAGTGCAGTGCCACAAAAGTGATTGAGGGGCTGGAATGCATTTCATACAAGGAGAGGCAAAGAGAGCTGGGAGCATTCAGCCTGGAGAAGAGAACGCTCAGGAGATCTTATCCATGTGTACAAATACCTGAAAGGAAGGTGTAGAGAAGGCAGAGCCAGGCTCTTCTCAGTGGCATCCAGTGACAGGACAAGAGGCAATGGGCACAAACTGAAACCCATAAAATTCAATCTGAATGCAAGAAAACACTTTTTTTGCTGTGAAGATGGTCAAAGCACTAGCACAGGTTGCCCGGAGAGGTGATGGGGTCTCTATCCTTGGAGGTATTAAAAACGTGACTGGAAACTGAGCTGAGCAATGTGCTCTGCTCGACCCTGCTTTGAGCAAGGAGACTGGACTAAATGATCTCCAGAGGTCTCTCCCAACCTCAACTATTCTGTGATTATCTTTAAATGAAATCTTATACCTGAGAGGTTTTTTTGGTCTTTCTCCTTTCTGTAGGGGAGGAGAAGGTACTTGAAAGACCATATCCCTACCTTACAAGCAAAGTTACTGTATTCCAAATTGTAATAGTACCTTATTTTGCAGGCAGATGTGAGCTTATTCTGCCTGTACTCTGAGCCAATTGGAAGCTGCAACTTTCCTGTTAGCATGGCACGGAGTCAAAGCTAATAAACCCTGCTGAGAGGTAGGGTTTAATGGGTTGGTCTTGATACTGTACTGTCAAGGCTATGTGGTTTCTCATTGGCTTGGAGAGCTGCCTGCAGTGTGCCCTATAGACAAATTATGTGTTCAAGAGAGGAAAGGTAATGCTCTCGCAGAAGCTGAAATTCTTGGATTTGAGGTGCAAGCTCCTGGGTCCGATTTAATATTTGTAATAATAGTTAGATCTTTATAATTTATAATTTTAATTTGCTGCAGATATAAAGTAAGTTTTACAATGGTAACAAATTATTAATAAAGTATAGATAATAGCAATATGTAAGTTGTTAATATTTTCCTAAATGATGTGAGGGAATATGTATTTGTAGTATAGATAATTCTCAACATATTTTTTTCAAGATAGTGTGATTTGGGGCAGGGGGAAATACTTTTAAGCTACTGGTCTTGACACCATGTGACTTTCTGTGGATTGTTTTGCAAATAGTTTGTTTAAACAAGCACACAAGAACATTATGAGAACATGCTATTCTGAGCTATGTCATTTGTGGCCAGGTCACAAGACTTCTGTTGTGAAATGTGTGGCACATCTATGAAGACAGCCCTCTTACCACTAACATCCCGAAGCGTGTCAAGCCAGGCGGACAAGGAGGCTAAAGAACTTGCCAGACAAATTAGCTTCAAGGTGAAGTCACTGTTTAAACTTTTATCTCTGCTGTATAGAATTAAAAAAAAAAAAATTACTGAGGAAAAACTCGTAAATTGCAGAAACATTCATAATTTCATAAACCTTCATTGGTCACTACGTAGAAACCTGTTTTTTTAGGACAGTCTGAAAGAGAAAAATAGGAGTGGATCTCTGGCAATGTGCCAGTTAATAAATTGTGCATCTCAAGCACTGATTGATTAGTTTTAATTTCAGTGGTGATTATTGTGCTAAGAACTGCCTAACTATGTTGCTTTTACTTCCATGTTTTCAGTCACTAATAACTTGATTGAATTCTCCAGAATTAGTCTTACCTTAAAAGTGTTAGGAAAGTTTGGGCAAAGCTAACCTAATTTTTTTTCCTTTGTGATTCCCTCCCTGCCTCTCCCACCCCTTTTGGCTTATGGAAGGAATAAAACATATTCCTACTGAAAAATGGTTGCAAATTCTTTTGAACTACTCTGCACCTGAAGATACTGAAAGTTGAACTCTGGTATGGAAGCTGCTATTACCCAAAAATGTGTTCTCTAGCTTGCGTTTCAGTGAAAGTAAGGTTTGTTTAGCCAAATACGTGCCTTAGAAAATTGCATGTCTTGCATGCACAGGGTTGTTTTTCACTGTGTTTTCCACTAAACTCTTAAATCGGCCACTAAGGAAGACTGCTATGCATAGGGGCAGGGAACTACAGTGAAACATATTATGACAATGTGGCGTTGGTGCAGAATACATCCTCACTAAGGTCCGGGATGCTAATATGTCCCCTTTTATTACCAGTGTTCTCCTAACACTGTCCTAAAGACTACTTTATTTTTTTGTGTGTGCCATGAGAGTAAAGATTGCCTCCTACTGAGCATTACTGCCAGTTTTGCAGGACCTGCGTATTCCTGCGTGATCTCACATCTAGACATGTTGACATGGTTGGGTCTATGTGTAATAACGCTTATGATAAAAACATCTCAAAATATTCTACAAAGGTGAGGAGATACAGGGACAGAGTTTTAAAGTTGAGCTACTCGGAGAAGCAATGGACTGCCTGCTCCTGGTGTTTTTTACAATATATAAGGGTTAAAACTGTAGGATTAATTTTTACTTAAGAACTGCTAATATTCATCACAGAAATTCTAGAAATACCAGAGTATAATTTTTTTTTTTTTAAAAAGAACTCAACTTACATTTCACACCTTTTTCAGTTTTAAAATGAAAGACTTAGGGGCATCAATCTCTAAAGAATATCAGTGCGTTCCATGTATCCACATACTTAACCTCACCTCTTAAAAAACCAAGCACTTAGCCAGGGAGAAATGAACAAAAGCCTCAGTTTTCTACAGCTTTTTACAATCCATTGTGGTTTTTTTACAAGGTAAATCAGTTCTATCCTCTGGTTGTGCCTTCCCTCCCTTTCTCAAATCAAATTTTAGCGATTGGGTTTAAGCTTCCTGCTTCTCTGCTTTGCTTGACTTTGTTATTGTTTCTTTGATTGATGTTAGTCTGAGGCATTCGACTGATGTGTTTGTAGTAAACTAATAGTATGAATTACTAGCAGGGAATACAAAAGTTTTTAATAATTTGGATATATTCCATGTCAATTTAACATCAGATTGCTGATTGAGCATATAATTTGAGAGAGCCTCTCTACTAGCAAACATACTAGCAATCTCTGCATTATCTTGATCCTTAAAGAAGAGATTTCCTAACTTTTTCTAAATGATCCTGGGATTATGAGAAATTATTTCATACTAGCCTTAAGCAAAATGGTAATTTTGAAAAAAAAAACCCCATGTGTGGTATTGAGAAAGGAGCATGAAATTCAGGAGAAAAAATAACAAACCACATTTCCTCATTACAGTTTTCCTGCTTCTGTGAGCCTCCATCTTTGTTCCTGACTGTTTAAATAGAAAATTACTTCTTTTTTAATCAGCTTCACATTGACTTGCAAATTGTTTTGTGCATTTTGGGTGCTATATACCATAAGTTCCGTTCCACTTAAAAGAAAAAAAAAGATAGATGACTAATAGCATATGCATTACTGTAAAACAATATGATTTATCTACATGTTGCCATCACAAGGCGTATTTTGCAGTAAAATTAATTCTCCACTCGCCCTCATTATTATGTTAAAATATATTAATCTTCTTTCCTTGATGTCTGTGTTCTCTCCAGCTTTTCTGGAAGCAAAGGTAAGGGATGGAGAAAAGAGAGACTAGGTGACAAAAAGGATATTTCAGTTTTGGGAACTTTCAAGTGCTTTATTTTTTGAATGTTAGTCTGACTTCAGTACTAGACAGTACTTTCATAAACTAAAATAAATCAAACACACATTTTGTAGTGTATGTGCTTTATAGAGACTGACAGTAAAGATGAAATGAGCTCTTCTTGGAAAAAGCAGAGGTTTGAAAAGCAGTGGTCACAGGTTCCAGGGAAGGAACTTACAACTGCATATGGGAAAGGAAAATTCCCGGGTTGTCAAATGCTGGAGGAGGCTATCCAGAGAGGCTGTGGAATCTCCAGCTTTGGAGATGCTCAAAACTTGACTGAACATGACTGCTTTGAGGAGGGAATTGGACCAGGTCACATCTAGAGGTTCCTTCCAGCCTAAATTACTCATAATCCTGTGTTGCTTTGTGGCTGGTCCATATCTGAGTCATAACTTGTCCTATCTAATACTAGAGTTCGTAATAATCAAGTGCGAAAGGAAAGCAGTGTTGTCAGATTGTAAGTGTTTTTAAATCTTAAATTCATCTTCAGGTTGTTTCAGTGACATATTTTTCAGATTCTCCTGAGATAATATACATCAAGAAACAGGGAAGTTGATTTCCTCACACAAAATAGTATCATCAAAGAATATTATTATCTTGTGATCTTATCAGCTTGTTATCACCATAACTGGTTGGTTTCTAATACACTGTTTGCATTTCTTACTACTACTACCACTACTTATATCTGCATTTGAAGACAGGTGCTAGATTTGGAATTGTCATCTTTATTATAAAGTGAGATCTAGATACATGGCTTGGGAGGTGACTTGCTTGCTGATAAAAATTGATCTGGTCATGACTTTTTTTTTTAAAAAATATGTATAAATTTTAAAGTGTTTCAGTTCAGGACTATGATGCTAGTGCTTTTCTATTCCCAAGAGATTATTGCAGGAATATATACTGTTTTAACAAGAGGTTTGTTCATGATCTTCTACATGTCACTACTCATCTCTTGTCTCAGATTTCCAAAAGCATGAAACCTAAATTCTGGGAATTGATGCTTATTAGACATTTTATAAATGCATAGAAAAGCAGTATTATAAGACTTGTATTTTTTCGTTTGCTCTGCTTGTGCTGAAATTTAAATTCTGGAAACGGAGGTATGCGTGCCTGATACAGTGTAGTGCTGTGCATATATGCCCACTCTGGCTGTGAGGCAACTTCGGTACTAGAACCAGTATAGCCACATTAAATTAGCACTTAGCAGGGCTAATGAGCCTCTGCTGAGAAACAGGCTATATTATTTCACTTGTAACAAGAGTAGTCAGCATTCACTTAAGGACATGAGAAACAGAAGTTTTAAAAAATGGTGGTATTTCTGGCATAATGTTGTCCTGGGTCTTCTAAAGAATTTTCTTTTTTGCTGTATACATCTGTGCATTTTTTGAATGTTATACCTGTTGTTATGTGCGAACAAACTTAAAATTGTTTTTTAAACTGATGTTTGTACATCTATAATCTTATTTCTAAAGAATGAGAATTTCTTAAACCTGTTGGTGTGTAATTGAAATGCAGTTGGTGTACTTGATTATTACATTTCAGTAAGTCTCATATTCTCCATACATTAAAATACATATTCCAAAATAAGCCAAATCTTCTTGGAGCAATTTTGATCTTGTCTCTGAAGCGTACCTATGTACTCCTTGTAGGCAGAAGTCAGTTCATCCAGGAAGTCTGATGCTGGACCCTCAAACACGTCAGGATTGAACCACGCTGCCACTTCACGTGAGCCCCAGCAGGATGGTGCAGCTAGAGCATTCCAGGATCCAGCAAGTGCAATGGTATGGTCCGTCTTTGAGCTTTATCAGTGCAAGTACAGGCATAGTCTGAACATGAAATCGGTACTATTAAGCTGATTGGAGGCTTCATTAAGAGTATGTAGTGCATACATTTCGTTTAGAACTTCTGCATACTTTTATATAAAATCTATGTGTAAACTTTGGCAAATAGTATGCTGAATCACTTTTAGAAATAGCCGTCTCTTTGCTTTAACTTCCTTCTCTTAAAAACAATAAATAATGGGTTTTTTTAGCAATTCTTGTTCCCAGTAGTTCCTTAAATGTATGGGTTAACAGTTCATTAAAATATTACGGTGTCTGAATTTACCATCTGCGTAATATATCACAGGTTTTTACAGTAGAATTCTTAGACAGAGGCAAAACATGTTTCAGTGATAATTTGTAGCTTTTAAATATTAATTAAGGATATCTTCCTGGTTTTTACAACCTCTTAAGTAAATCTGACTAAAATATTCTTACCATTTGAAGTATGACACTCATGTTTTAGTACTGCTAGGTGTAGGGCTTACATAATGGTTTCGGAAGTGACCGAGGCCTGGTGGTGGGCCAAGGCAGCTGCTGTTATGACGGTGGCAAATGCTATCTAAATTCATTGATAAATTGCAGGCAAATCCCAGCTAAGCTGTCTTTTTTAGAGAGGATGGGGCTGCAGACGGTTTAAAAAACCTAAAACACGTCAAATAACGTCAGACCATCTGTTGCGTGTTTGCAACGTATTTTCAAGCTATGTAGAAATACAAACATGCTAATAGCATGCTTTTTTCCTGACAATAAGGATTTTTCCAGATTGTTCAGGATTTAATAAACCATTTTGTTTTGTTGCTCTTATTACAAATCCTGCCTAATATAGTAGAACTAGCCAAAATACCAAGACATTGCTAGCATTTTCTTGAGGAAAGAGACTGATTTTTTTTTTTTGATTAATCCCATTTCTAAGAAATTTGTTTTAATCAATTATGCTGATTTAATAAGTAATGATTAACTTAATTTTTCAGCAGAATAGTCCCATGTGAAATGAAACCTTTAAACATAGAAATGTATGTAAAAATATTTATATGTGATAAACTGTAAATGATGAAAAGTGGATTCATGTTTTAAGGGATCAGACTGTCACACTCATGATTGTTAGTTTGAGTTTGAAGCAATACTTGTTTCTGAGCTGCCACATTTTGAGTGGTAAGAATTTTCTGGAGCCATTGGGGAGTGAAAACTTAGAGCCACACAGTGGAAGAAAGAAATGTGTAACAGGAAAGACTATTTTAAAGAATTTGAGCTTGCTATTTTTGTGTTCTTATTAATGCAAAAGTTAATAGAAGTTTTCTCAAAGTAGGGGCCTGGAAGTCTTGATCTGCTAATGGTCGTGAAAGAGTATCCATGCAAACCTCAGACCCTTTCTACTCAGCTGGGCTTCTTGCATGTGTAAAATCAGTTTGTTGGATTAGTTCTTGTTGTGTAAAGACGTAATTTTACCTTACTAAGTTGTAACTGTTCGATGTGGGCAACATCAAAACTATTTTTTTTTTCTCTGATTGGATAAATGTTTACTTACTCTACAAATGTGTGTTTAATTAAAAGCTATTGTAGAAAATTTGCTGTTGTGAACTTGAAATTTATGCCCTTTGAGAATAAAAAGGGCAAAGGTAGACCCAGTGCTGAATCCTTATATTAGCTTGTGTAATTC
>NW_009189503.1:23674-34071 GCF_000690835.1 Fulmarus glacialis
GTATAGTAGATTTAATGTGCCTAACTCTGAAGTCATGCGGCCTTATGTCCTGCCATACAATAGAGAGGCAAAAAATAGCAGTAATTATGCAGGAAGAAAGAAGTGTTACCTTCCTTCCGTTCTTGGAACGGTTGTAACCAGTCTTCATTTAAAAACATGATGGTAAGGAAAGGGTCTACCTGTAGGTGGAGAGGAGGGAATCCGTAGGCTGTGTTTTGCTATGGGAAAACTAACCTACAGACCACTTCATGGGCGAGTTTGTTCTTTCCAGAAACAATTGTCTGTTCCATGATTTTTACCTTTAAGCTGCTTGAAAGGACAGAGTTTTTTTACAATGAATTAATGGCAGAACAATTGTGAGTACCGTGATGCCCTTCCTGGGATAGGTTTAACTGAGTTCTTGTGTGAAGAGCCCACTGAAATGGGTCTCTGGTGTGGCATCGCTTTGAGTTCATTTCCCCTGTTCCACATAGGGCTTTATTCCTGAAGAGAGAATTTCTCATTCCATCAGAACAAAAGATATTTTGAATTAACTTTTCCTCTGTCAGCTTTCACTTAGGAAAAGGAATATAGCCTCACTGACTAAAGAAGCACCAAGACTTACAGTATTTCAGTAAAGTATATTTTTTTTAGATTTCAAAACTCAATTTGAAATAGCAGTTTGTGTTTTAGTAATGGCAATTGTTATATTAACAACAATGCTATCATAGTGTGAACTGTTGTGTTATTTGGTACTTTAGTCTTACAGATTTTTGCCTGTGAAGAGACTTACTGTGTGATGTAATTGTTGCATGGGTATGTTTGTCTATACTGTTGGAGAGGTGCACTCAAGTGTTCTTGACTTTTGGGCTCTCCCTGCCTGACCTCATCTTCTAGGTCATGTCCCTCTCTCCCCACCTTCTCTTGTCGTTTTGCCAGACTAACAGCCAGTATCTTCGTGCCATACTTAAAATTACTACAGTGTCCACTTTGGTCTGCTCTCTAGCTGAGGACTAAATACCTTTCCAGTGTAATGTTGAATACGTATTTCCTGAGTTCCTGCTGTTTAAAAAGCAGACAGAGGGGTAGACGTTGTCTCCAGTGCAGCACACGGTGATGAAGGAGATGACTTTTCACCATGCTTTTCACCTAGTACTATGTACTTTTCATCAAGTCCTGCTCACTGGTTGTTCCCATTCATGGCCCCGTTAGCAATGACTGAAGTGTGCAACACTAGTGCGAATGTTGCACATTGGCTGTTAAAATTTTGTGCACCTGTATGATTACAGAATATTTATCAAGTATTTAAATGACTTATCTTTGAATAAAGAGAAAGGAGGGGAAGGGGATGATTCTCACGCCAGTGATAGTTGTTTCCCGGGAGAACTTGTCATAACAACATCAATGAGGTTTGCAGGTGCAAGGCAATGAGTACAACAGCATGAGAACAGTAAAAGGAACAATGCTGCCCTGGAGGCTCTGGAAAATGCTGCCACAGCAGCCAAGGATACAGAGCTGCAAAGAACGGAAAGAATGGGCTTTAAGCATTATTAAGGCTAAAACAATAGGCTACCTAAAGCATTACGCAGCATAGTACTTGTGTGGAGTCTGAAGCCAGTGCAGAAAACACCTTTGACTAGACTACTTCTGACAGTATATATATATATCTTTTTTTTTTTTTTTAATTTGTAGTAGCTGTTGATGTCTACTCAGGGCAAAGTAATGGTACATTACTCCTGTTTGAGTATTCAGATTTCAAGCAAGGTACTGCTGGAAGTTGGCTTGATAAAAGTAATTGCCCTTAGCATTAAGAAAATAAGATTCTTCCAAATCTGAGCAAAAGAATGTTTTTGAATGAATATATTGTAGATACTCAGGTTGGACTCAGGTCCAGATTAAGTCACCTACTATGCCAGAGGTCACCTAAATGTTGGTACTAAAACTCTCATCATAGTCCGTGGGACTAGTTAGTGGAGGCTAGAGAGCACTCCAGCTTACTGAGAAGCAGAGGCTGGTAGGCTGCATTGCTCTGTTTGTCCCCCTGATTGCACTGACTAAATCCACGTGGACTATTACGTGAGTCTGAATTCCTGCCACACCTGTAGCAACCTACATTTAATATATTGATGTGGAATGATGTTCCACCTCGGAGCTTATAGTTGATGTATAAAATTGATACTTGATAAAGAGTTCTAAAGTGACAAGCTAAAAAATGTGGTTAGACTTTTTTCTGATAACCTGGGAATATAGTAAATGTCAGTACACCTGTTATTAAACAATATACTATAGTAGTGTCCTGCAGTAATATACTGGCTGGATGAAGCGTTGTAATGAGGAGTAATGAAATAAACAATGTAACTGAAGTCAGCTAATCTTGACCTGATGAAGGAGATTTCTGTGAGAAAATGAGGCTATGTTCTGATACATGAGATTTATAGAAGCCCTTATTTTTAATCATGTGTTCTGAATGATATATTGTTAAGAAGTGTTTCCTTTTATCGCTATTAAGTGGTGTCTTAAGTTTTGTAATACTACAGTAACAATTTTAAATGTCTTGGCAATCAGGAGTACTTGGCCTGACTTCGATTCATTAAAAAATAGGCATATTTCTTATTAGCCTTTAAGCCATGCTTGCCAAACTTCAGCTGTTCTTCAGTTGGAAGTTATACAGAAAACAACTATTTCACTTATCCTTATATCTTCATATTTTTGTATCTCCCTGAGATCATGAGTATAACTGAAAGAGGCTTCAGTAACCCAGAGGATTTATATGGTTCTGAGTTCCTAGAGCATGCTATATTTTTTTAGAACATCCCTTCCAAGATGATTATTTAATACTTCCAGCATTCTGATAAAAAATTTTTTAAATAACGGCCTGGAGACATAAGTGATGCAGTGAATGCTCCCATTCTTCAGTGGACTGAACATAGTGTAAATTTCCTTACTTGCATTTTGTTATATGATAGAACTTTTTGTTAATTCTAGTATATGTACATTTTACTAAACTAGCCTTATTTATCAAACTCAGATGTCCTTGGAGAAAAATTTTCTACCAGTCCTAACAGTTTCAGAAGCTTCAGAAATATAATACATAAAGTGCATATTCAGTGAGTGTAAAGATCAGATGCTAAAGGTGGCTACAATGTAGCTCTTATTAAATATTGTTATTTTAGTCTATTAAGCCCTCATCCCCAACATTTCCAGTATGGTTTGGCAGAAAGTGACTTAAAATTGGATGGAAATTGTGTCATGTGAGGTGTTGCATTAAGCAAAAATGTCAAGATTTTTGGACTAAGGATAACTTAAAAACTTGCTGTAAGTGAAGACAAGAGGATTGTGATTTTTTTTTTTTTTTTAATTTAAAATACAGCCCATCTGCCATTTTTGGGATTCTTAATTAAGTCTTCAAACAAAAAAATCTTTATCTAGATGTATATATTATTTAAGATACTCTAGCATCTGGTCCCAAATTTATAACGGGTAATGATCACTCCTTTCTTATCTAACTTGCTTCTGCATGTCTGCTAATACTTGGTCATTGATTATGTTGGGAATCCCAAGGCAGTGGATTAGCTCAGCTTTGGGTGAAGCACTCAGTCGTCTGCTGCCCTGATGCATCTATATAATTTCCTCCAAAAAAAAATTTAAAGCCTTGCAATTGTCAGTGAGGTTTTTCTTGAATTACAGCTCCGTTCATGTCAGTGTATGGCACCTTGTCTCATTCAGCACAGGGTCTTTCTGTTTTATTTTTAAATTAAAAATTTGCAGTGTTGGGAAGAAACCCAGGTGTGTGACAGCTAGTGCTAGTTACTTCGGTTAGTAATTATGAAGGATCAGGAATATTTCCAGACTTTTTCTTCCCTCTTTTTTAAAAGCTGCTTTAAGAATAACAACACTTTGCCTGCTGACTTTGCAGTTCTTGCTTCCTGAATTCACTTCTCTCCCTCTCCCCTTCTGAAAGATGGGAGTGTAGGTGAATCTAGGAACTTCATTTTCAAAGACTCAACTTTCCTAAGTCTTTATTTTCCTTGGCATGAGGCTTTCAAGTGGGTTCAGTATGAAGCAGAATGACTTTCTTCTGCAGTGTAGCGGAAATCATGGCAAGCTGCTTGTGGTGTTCTTGGCTGTCTCTGCTGATAAAATAAATCTTATAAAAACATGTTTCTTTGAAGCTACCCAAGCTGCTTGCTTGCTTAGGCAAGAAACCTGTGTAAACAGGCAAGTTGTCAAATGTGGCAAGTAATTATATCAGTACTTCCTTGGTGATAATAAACAGTGGGAAATACTAATGACAAGGAGGTAGACAAGGAAGGTCTGGAAGGTCTCTTCCCTGGACTAGTTAAATAACTAACTAGGTGAAAGTTTGGAGATTGTTCTCCCACATGCAGAATATGTGGCCAGAGAGTCACAGGACCAAGTACTACTTACTGTCTTGTGGATCCTCAACCTGATACACAGGTGAGGACGTTCCCTATCCAGCCATGTGGAAAGGATCTCTTTTGTGGATATAGTAACTGGCCAAAACAGTGCTTAGGGTTATGGATAGTGTGTCCATTAAAAGGTTTTTGTTTGGAAGCAAATATAAAAAGTCCAGAATTCTACTTTTACGTGCTGTAACGATAATCAAATCTTTTAGAAGGCAGGAGGGGAGGGAATACTAACTCTGGAAAATATCTGCACGTTCCTTTAAGTGGGAATACCCACAAGCTGTTCTGAGAAGTGAAAAGAAGACTTAAAAAAAAAAAACTTTTTGTCAGAGCTGCTTTTTTTAAACACTTTAAAATTGAACCTGGTCAAAATTTTTGTTTCCAACAACTGTGCTGTGTAACTGTTTTTAATATTAAAATATTGAAAGTTTGAGCCTTTTAGTATTGCAAGCACGTTTAGGCTGGTGGAATATCAGAACCCATAGTTTCAATCTTACAAACTGACTAATGATTTTCTTCAGAATAATACTCTCCTGAGCTGAATGTCAGTTGCCAACAGTTATTTTTTTACCACATAAAATGGTAGATTGATGTTTGACCAGTAGAGGGCAACAGGTATGTGCGGGCATAGGTACAATGCTCAATAATTTCTGCTGGAATCACTTGGATGTTCTGTGTTCAGGGTTTTTGTTTCGTTTTTTCCAGTGGTGTTGGTGATAAGAGCAGACTTTTGGACCCTGCTGACCACAGGAAGCCGTGCAGCGTTGCTTAATTAGACTTCTCTGGACTTCTCTCCTCCCTTCCTCAGCTTGTTTCCCCTTCAGTATAGGTGACATTACAAATCCTCAGAGACTTAACTGTCTAGAGCATTATTAAAGATTTCTTGAACTGCAAATAGTTAAGCAAATCCTAGGCAGAGATATTTGAAATACCTTGATTTGGAACAAATCTAGAATTCAAATATTGTTTGACAGACTTTTCTCTTTTTGTCCGTAGAACTGCTAATTTGCAGCTTGAAATAGACTTCTTCTCAAGATAGCGTATGGACAAAAATGATGGATATAACAATCTCATAACTACCAGTGACATGTATAATCAGGCTTTCAAGTATTGACAATTATCTGAAGAGTACATTTTAGTCCTAATGGTTTTATTCCTTGCTAATCTTAGGCACTGTCTTGCCTCACAACTCTCCATGTTTCCTTTTTAGTCTGAAACTCAGAATAGCAGTGCAGCAGCCAGTCAAGAGCACGCTCCGCCTGTGTCCACTAACATGTCCATGAGTCCTCGGCAGCGCCGTGCCCAGCAGCAGAGTCAGAGACGGGCTCCGTCTTCAACTGACTTTAATCGGGTACAGCAACCAAGAGTCAACATGAACCACACTGGATCAACTGTTCTGATTGTCCTTCTGACTTTTGCATTGGCAGCTCTTATATTTCGTAGAATATGTTTGGCTAATGAGTATATATTTGAGTTATAAGGTTTTTTCTGTTGCAACAGCAGTGACTTGAATGCTTCCTTGAACATTCTGTATTGGGTATGACATGAGAACTGTTTACAAAGATTACTTTTTGTATTTACGCTTAAGTCCTTATGAATGTTAATGTACCTACAGATACATTACTTGTAAGAAAAGCGAAGTTGGACATTTAACTACAAGTGTTAATTGAGTGCCCATTACATACTTGGAGAAACAATGCAGTGGAATAGTAACGTTAAGGCATAGGGAGGGGATTCAATTTGAGTAATTTATCAACTAGAAAAAAGACAATTTTTAAAAAGTGGTTGATTCACTTTTTTAAGGAAACATAAATGGAATTAATCACCCCATCGAAGTTAGTACAGGATTTGACATTGGAGAAGGGATTACAAAATGAAACACTACTATGTGTTTGTGTCCAGTGACCTCTTAATTTAGAGGGGATACAGTTTTGTAACCACTTTTATTTACCATGACACATTTCTAGAGGGGGGAACACATACGAATTGGTTGTGATGCTGCTTTGTGTGTGTGAAAGGGAGAAAGGAGTAGGGGAGGAAAGAAGGGGCCAGAAAACTACTTGCTTTTTTTTTTTTTTTGGAAGAAAGATTGGATAATCTTTTGCAAGATTTGAATGTCCTCTTCTAATACTCTCAATTGTATATCTTGTTTTTTTAAATTTGAAGATTATATAAAATGTCTATTCTTGCAATAGTTATAAATATGTAATATAATTATTTACCCAGAGCTATTGTCTTTTAATTATACCAGAAATATACATAATGTGTTAAACTGAACGTTTCATAAGTGGTTTTATTTACTAAAAAAAGTTTAAACTTTATTGTACTTAAACTCTCATATATATGAACATACTTAAGAGAAATATTTATTAAAATCTTGGTAGTAATAAAGAGTTTCAAGCCAGTCTTCGGTTATGTTTCAAATATCACATGGCCTTTTGTTTGTTTGTTTTTTTATTTTCAGGTTTTTTTAAACCTAAAATCAATATTGGACCCAGAGGCTTTCTGCATTATTAGTTTATTAAAAAAAAAACATTGGTAATATTCATGAATGCTGTGAAATTACCTATACAAGCAATAGACCTACAATTGTTAGAGTTTTGAGAGGTTTTGTCTGTGAATGTTTAAGTAGTGCAGTGAAATAGAAGAAAGCAATCAGTGGGATAATTTTCCTCGTGTATTATTATTCTGATGTAAATGTATTCTAACATGTTTATTTCAAAGACAATGAAATTCAGCTAACTTTCGTTTTTTGCTGTCAAACATGGTAGCACTGACTTAAATGAGATTCTCATCCTGTTTCTCAGCAAGTATTTATCAAGCTACCTACAGCTTTCCTAAATTTTGTTAAATATAGTATGTATTAGTGTTTTGAAACATTAAAGTAGCTGTAACAAATTCTAAAAGAAGAAAAGCCCATTGTGTGTCTAAGGGGGATGTGGAAATGAAAAAAAAAAAAAACCCAAAACTGAGTTCTTTTTTAGCACTTGTGGATTGTTGATAATCTTGTTGTCAGGTACATGGAACAAAGATCAAAAAATAGTTTTCTTAAGACGTTCAGACAAAAGTATGTAGTTTGTTCCGTCAATTCAGCAGTTACTTACACATTCTGCTGCAGAACAATTTGATGTCTATATATTAATTGATGTGTTTTTACCTAATTTGTATATTTATTTCATTAGTTGGTATGTTGCTTGAATGCCTGTTCTATTCAAGTATTGTAAAGCTGGGCTCACAGAAGAGTGTTCTGGAAGAGGTCTGACCCAAAGGACAGTTTTGCTGGGTTTTGACCCGCTTGCTCCTCTGGAAGCTTGGCTCTGGATGTGCTTTTCTTTCCTAGAGACTCACTGCTGTGCCAAGTAATCTTTTGCTTTCGTACCTGTACCACACACTGGTTACTAGTAAAGCAGCTAAGTCTTCTGCGAAGAGGCAGTCTGCATTGCCCTTTGAATGGGCTATGAGAAAATAGGCTTTGAATGGTTTCTGAAAACAGCCTCTTCCTTGTGATTAAAGAAATAGCTGCTTTGTAGCTTTTCATTTTTATTTCAAACTTTTTAAAACAAAAGTTAAAATGCCTGATTGTGCAAATACCTATTTGAAAAAATAAATATTAATGGTGACTTGATTTATGTAAAGTCTATTGTGTGTATAAATACTTTGGGGGTTATTGTGTTTTAATTTTCCTTTAAAAGTTAACAGTAAATAAAACCATCGTTTTCAGAGGAAATAGCTCATCTTTTATCTTCAACAGCATAAAGAGCCAGACTAAATTGGAAAATAACATCTCGACTGCTATAAAACCATCAAAATAGATCCATTTTACACTGATGTACATGTCTGAAACATGGCACAGGCAGTTTCCGGTTGAAAAAGATGTCACGCGAAGGAACAGAAAATCTGGAAAGCCTGATGAAAAGGGACAACCCGGTATTACGCAGTCTGGCAGAAGGATAGCGCTGTCCTCAGATTAGGGGATTGAGCAAAAAGCCGGCGTGCAGAATTGCGGGTTTTTATATAATGGCTTTAGTTAAATATCCTTTAGGACCCTGTGGAAATGTGTGGTGAGGCAAACTTCATGAGTAATGGCCAATCATTAAGCGGTGATGAAGGAAAAGCTTTGAGTGAGAAGCCCCTGGAAGCCTGTCGAAAGCATCACGTCGGGAAAGCAGCGTTTCTGCCGCCGATCGCCGACGAACACGGGACGCCGGAGTTAGAGTTGATTCAATGTTTAAACCTGGGAGGGGAGGGGGGGCGGGACTTGTGCTACAGCAGGTTACTGGAGAGCAGAGTGCCCCGCTCCTATTTCCAGCAAGATGCCTTATTTTGCAAAACTCCTTTTATTAATCTTTTGCTTAGTTCTTCTTGTGGAAAGCAGAAAGCACAGGAGGAGGAGGTGGACAAGCCAGCTGGAGGTGCAGAGGGCAAGGTAAGGGGTTTCAAAACACATCTGTTTCTCTTCCTGTAGCGTTATAAATACATTACTACTTAGACACAGAAATCTGCCCTGTCCGTGTCTTTGTGTATATTGTATGTGCAAACAGCTTTATAGATAGTTTTTTGAATAAGTGTCTGATACTATATTCAGTTTTAACTGTAAATGGACACATTTAATGATAATTAATTCTTAATGAGGCCGGTTTTGCAGGTAAGTTGACCACTTCAGCTCGGTAAAAATATTCTTAGCCTTATATGTGAATTACAGAGAGAATTCAGAGAAGTTGCAATTAATAGAGATGCTCAAATCTGCATGTTGTTCCAGCACTGTTTGAAGAGCAGGTTATTTACCCTGCTTGCTGGAATGTCTGTGCTACTTAGATTGACATGAAATTGCACGTTATTTTCTAACAGTTTGAGGTGGGGGTGTTGGTTGGCATGTGTGGTATTAATTAATATCACATAAATCCCTGGAAGTTGTCCAGGGATTGTAAAAAATAAAAATATATTTTGAAGAAATACATGGAAACTTTACAAAAATATATATCGTAAAGCAAAGGCACAGGAAAGAGTCTTAGTAAACTTTATTAGATTTGCTGTTGCTGAGATTTGACCGGAGGTTTACATTAGAAAAGATAATCTTCCAAACCTGTCAGACAGTCCAAAGTACGTTATCCTTTTTTGTAGTTATGTCATCCAGTGGCAATTACATCTTACAAGATTGTTCATTGTTCGAAAGGCTCAAAAATAAAATTGGGTTAATCCATCTTATTAAATGGCTTCACTATGGCTGTAAACCTTCATCTTTTCATTTATTTTGTTGGGTTTTGTTTAACAGTCAATGCTTTTGTTTTATAGGGGGTGTTGTTACTTGAACTTTTTACAAAGAAATGTTGTGATATAATTGAAAGCAAAGAATACCTAATATGCTCTCAGATTTATACTACTTACTAAAAAATACAGTAGCATATGCTTTTAGTGACATAACTGTTGTAAAGCTGAAACAGCTAGTGCTGATGTGCTGGAGCCTGAAATCCTAAAGCCAACTGAAATTTTGCCACCAATTTCCACAGAATCTCTGTTATTGAATGAGATCTTTCATTCAAGTCTGAAAATTTTTCTGAGTCTATGTTCTGGGAAATACAGGGGATTCAACAGTAGCATTTTCTTGCAAACCATTCACGTGTAGTAGAGATAATCTACTTCGAAGTAAAAAAATAGTATAAATCAGTCTTTTACATGTGACTTTATCCAAATGTGGTGCTATTCTCTGGGTTAATAAGTTGTTTGAATATTTTGTACTTTATTTAAACATTGCAAAAATAATCTACAATTTCTACAGTGCTGCAGTTTTTGTGAAGTTGTGATAGAGTAGAAATCAAAGCACTGCTAAAATTATTTATATAGATGGATTTACTGTAAAAAATGACTGATACTATTTGGTTTCCTGTGAAATAATGATTTTAACGAACAGTTTTCCAGCCAGGTAGAACCTGAGGAATTATATGTCTTTTTATATATATATATTTATTTATATGTGTGTGTGTGTGTATATAT
>NW_009189504.1:0-374 GCF_000690835.1 Fulmarus glacialis
CTCAGTCCTTAGTTTTCATAGTTTTATTTTCTTCTGAAATAATTAAATCACTGCTGAGAGCCTCCAAGCCCCGTTGGGGACCAACGCGTGCCCCACTTGCTGGCCTGGCTTTGCTTTTGTCAGCTGCTGTGGTGCCCTCCTAGTGCCGCTGGTCCGGTGTCTTCTTGCACAGCAGTGAAGAGGCCTGGGAGCTGCCGGCCCTCCTCTTCGGGGGGCACCGGGACCCCCCATACAAGCAGTCCCTGCCCCGGCTGGGAGAGGAAGGACCTGCAGCTCTCTGCCCCACGTCCCCGTGGGGCTCCGCACGGGGGCCGCCCCGAAGGGCAGTGACGGAGGTGCTGGGAAGCTCATCCACAGTGGGACCCGGAGGGGTG
>NW_009189504.1:532-1022 GCF_000690835.1 Fulmarus glacialis
TATTTTCTTCTTAAATCATTAAATCACTGCTGAGAGCCTCCAAGCCCCGTTGGGGACCAACGCGTGCCCCACTTGCTGGCCTGGCTTTGCTTTTGTCAGCTCCTGGGGTGCCCTCCTAGTGCCGCTGGTCCGGTGGCTTCTTGCACAGCAGTGAAGAGGCCTGGGAGCTGCCGGCCCTCCTCTTCGGGGGGCACCGGGACCCCCCATACAAGCAGTCCCTGCCCCGGCTGGGAGAGGAAGGACCTGCAGCTCTCTGCCCCACGTCCCCGTGGGGCTCCGCACGGGGGCCGCCCCGAAGGGCAGTGACGGAGGTGCTGGGAAGCTCATCCACAGTGGGACCAGGAGGGCTGCTGGAGGGGACCAGGCTGGAGATGGGAGCAGGACTGGCGGCGACCGCAGGGTTGCCCTCCTGCCCCCCAGCAGCGCGGGAGTCCCCCCGGTCCAACCATCGGCAGGGCTCCCCGCAGCCACGCAGCAACAACGAGGCGGC
>NW_009189504.1:1060-3597 GCF_000690835.1 Fulmarus glacialis
GATGAGCCAGCAGATGAACAAGTCTGTGTACTCTTGCAGGGAGCGCTCCAGCAGCCGGACCAGGGCCCCCTCGTTCAGCCCAAAGATGCGCAGGCTGGACACGATGAGGTCCTCCGCCACAGCCGTCTCCCAGCGCTCGGCCCCAAAGAGCAGCTCCAGCTGCCGGCACACCCAGGGCAGCACGGGCTCAAGGATCTCCGGGTGGTCCCGGAACAGGGACGCCCAGACGTGAGGCTGGAGGCCGCCCACAGGAGCCCTGGGCTCCGGCCACGCAGCCCGTGGTCGGGACACCGCAGGACGGTGGGGGATGCGGGCGTCCGGGCATCCGTGAGCTCTCCCTGCCTGCTGGCCGATGGCTCTGCGGTGGGTGTGATGATGACCTCTGAGAACTCGTCATCTGCTCGCACCGAGTGCACGATGGAGCTGATGCACCTCTTGCAGAGGGGGCAGTCGGCTTTGCTCTCTGCCCAGTGCAGGATGCAGCCGAAACAGAACTGGTGGAGGCATGGCATTACGAAGGCGACGTTGTCCCAGGTGTCAAGGCAAATGGGGCAGCGGCTGTCGAACTCCACGTCCATGCTCACGGTGCACTGAGGCGGGCTGGGGAGATCTGGGGATGAGGAGCTGCTCCCCCTTGCCGGCGCTGCAGCAGCAGGTGTCGCACTGCAAAGGGAAGAGAGGCCATGGTCATTTGCTGGCCCGGGGAGGGTGGCAGAAAACCCTGTGGGCTCCTCCGTGGCTCGGGCATTTCATGTTCCCCCCAGGAAAGGGCCGGACTCTGGCCGTGCCGCAGGCCGCTGCCTGAGGAGGACCTCTTTGCCCTGAGCCGAGCGCCGCGGGGCCTGGCCCTGGGCCATGCAGGGCCTCTTTGTCCTGATTCGGGCGCCTTGCAGTGCAGGAGCCAGGCCCCATGGCGGCCAAGGCGGAGCAAAGGGGCCGTGCATGAGCAGAGGGCCCAGCCCCACGGGGCTCTCCTCAGGGCAGAGAAGCCCTGCAGGGCGCGAGGGCCCGTCTCCATGGCGATCGGATCTGGGCAAAGAGGCCCTGGAGAGCATGGGGTCAGGCCCCATGGCAGCTGCTCACAGGAGAGGGGCCCTGCCAGGCCATCTGGCCCAAAGCACGGCAGAAAGGCTCTCCATGAGCAGTGGGCAAGGTCCCATGGCACTCCAAGCCCCCATGGCGCTCCAAGGCCCCCAGGCACCTGAGTCAGGGCTGAAAGGCCCTGAAAGATCAGAGGCCCATCTCCTTGGCAGCCAAGTCAGGGCCTCGGGGGCCTGCCATGGCAGAGGGCCGGAGGCCGGGCCCCATAGCACTCCAGTCGGGAGAAAGAGGTCCAGCGAGTCCGCAGGGCCAGGCTGCATGGCGCTCAGAGGAGTGGGAAGAGGCCTTTGGAGACCAGTGCGCAGGGCCCCAAGGGACATGAATCAGGGCACAGAAGTTCCAAGTGCAGAAGGCACCATGGTGTTCGAGTCAGGGAACAGAGGCCCTGCAAACCTGTAGTGCCAGGATCCATGGAAGCACTCAAATGAAGAGAACGTTCCCTGCAAGAGCCGAGGCCCAGGCACCATGGTGCTCTGCTGTGTGGAACGAGGCCCTGCAAGAGCTGAGGACCACGTCCCATAGCACCTGAATGAGGGGAAAGAGGTCCGGCAAGAAGTCCAGAAAACCCAACTCAACGGTGCTGAAATCAGCGCCCAGAGGCCGTACAGGTCCGTAGGGCCAAGACCCATGGCACTCAAAGGTGGGTAAGGAAGCCTTCCGGGACCAGAGGCCAGGCCTGATGGTGCTTTAATCAGGGCACCTGGCTCCTTGGGGCTTGGCCTCCTGCGTCAGCACTCGTCCTGTCCTGCTATGGGGGCTATGGGTTTGCCGCAAAAGAAAACACCGGCAGGTCCTCGGCTCTCTTCTCTTTTTCTTGCAAGCCTTTCTGCCCTCCTCTGCGTTGCTCTGCCCAGCACTGGTTGCTGATGGACATGTCTTCCCGGGAGAAGAAGGGGAAAGCGGACAGCCCCTGACAGCCTGCCTCCATCGTTTCTCTCCTTTCCCATGCAGCAGCTAGCAAGAGCCACCGCCTGCTGCACCCCGCCGGCTGCTTCCCCCGGCTGCCAAAAGCCAGGCCTCTCTACCTCAGAGTTGGGTCATGGCCAGGCTCCTGACCAGCTCTACTGGGCTGTCGGCTCCCCACCACTCCCACCAACGAGCCCAACAAGGGGAAGGGAAGAGTAGATGCAGATGAATGAAGCAGTTCCTCTGCTAGGGCTGCTGTGCCTTTCCCCAGCTCCTCCAGGCTTGCGCGGCTCAGACTTTCCCTCCAGGCACGAACAAGTGCCTTGGCAGGGGCAGGGGGACCCTCTGTCCCTCCTCTTCCTCCCTGGGGGACCCAGAGAGGAAGAGCAACCCGGAGCCATTGTCACTCGTTAGCCCCAGGGCGTTGCCTGCTGGCATGAGGCAAGGGGCCCTGCCAGTTCCTACCTGCTGGGACTTGGGCTCCTCTGTTTCCACCAGGAAAAAGGTCTGCACAAACCTGCCACGGATAC
>NW_009189505.1:0-18935 GCF_000690835.1 Fulmarus glacialis
CTTAATGATTCTATGATTCTAAGTAGTTTAAAGAGACAGCCATGCTATGACGGGAGAAGGCTTTAAAAGTAATTACGCAAAAAGTGTGAGCTTCTATGCAGAGTTAGGGACCCTGAATGGATTAAGAAAAAAAGAAAAGGTATTTTCTGTGAGAAACCTATCAAAAGTAAAAACAAAATACAATCAGATTCAGCTTTTTGATGGAAACTGACTGTGCACCAATAAATATTTTCACTTTTTTCAGTTCACAGACCAACTATCAATTCCCCTCACTGTCATCAATACCTAAGTGCTTTGCTGAAGCAAAATGTTAAGAAGGAACTTGGGAGTGGACATTTAAAATTTACTGAATTTTCTTCCCAACTTTATTGTAAGTAACCATATCCTCATTTACTGCAGAACGTGAAGTGTCTGAGCAGCGCTGAACGGGCAGGACAGCTGAAATGCTTCAGACACAGGCTATGTTGATTCAGCTATTGCCAAGGGAAGGCATTTGGCTTGTCAGAGTAGTTTGTATGTAAATTGAGTGAGGTTATTTGTGTTTCAGTGTTACTTAAAAGTTAAACAGCCCTTTTAGAAGGAAATTTTAGTAAAATCAACACATGCTTTCCACTCTCCTCCCAATGGGGAAGCAATTAGAAAAGCAAGGAAAGCATCCCCAAACAACATTGCTTAACAGACAGGTTTGAAGTATTTGCTGTCTTTTTTTTTTTTATCTAATAATAATACTGACTTGATGTCTCTTTTGCCTTTGTATTTCACTCCCTTGTGATTTAAACATAGACAATCTTGTATGAATCTTCTATTTTCTAACACTTTGGAAGAGTGTTGCTATTGTTTTTTTTTTTTCCTGTTGCATAGTAGGGAAAAGATGCAGAAGATAATGTGTTTGCCTGTTTATATCTTATATATTCTCAAGAGCGCAATAAGAAATAAAAAGTTCCCGAAATACAAGTCTAAATTTGTAAGCATTGCTTAACAGGATCTTTCCTAGCTAATTTTCTAAATATTGGTAGGCAATACAATCTGATTATACTTCCAAGGTGAAGGCTGGCAGTTATGCGATCAAAAATGTTGGATTTGGTTAGTTCAATCAGACCATGTTCTGTACGGATAGAGAAATGACTGGGTGAAATTCTGTGTCTCATGTTATGCAGGAAGGCAGACGAGCACATCTTAGTGGTTCACTATGCTCTTGAGATATATTTT
The DNA here is from genome assembly GCF_000690835.1 of Fulmarus glacialis. Taxonomy (NCBI): domain Eukaryota; kingdom Metazoa; phylum Chordata; class Aves; order Procellariiformes; family Procellariidae; genus Fulmarus; species Fulmarus glacialis. The sequence goes on from NW_009189505.1 coordinate 1,210, forward strand.
TGAGGATCTGTCACTCAGACTGGGAGTCAGGCTCCCAGAGGATGAGAAACACACAAATAGTTGTCTGTTGTGATTTTTTTTTTTTTAATGTGTGTTTTAGCATCATGTGAGAGATCTGTTGCAGAGCATGAATCTCGTTCTCCAGGGCAGCTGTGATTGTCTGTCTTCAGTTTCCTCTCCTATGCACTATATAGTTTCCAACCCTGCTGCAGGTGGAACTGGGGTTCTATAGACAACTCCTTCCCACCTGACAGCAATCCCAGAGCAGGACCATTCTAGCTCTGAATGAGACAGATAATATTGGAAAAACAGCCTATCATCGTACATTCAGAGACAATAGTAATACATAAGGTGTCTGAAATAGCCCACACAGACATCTGTGATTATGGCATATTCCAACTTTTGAAAGCAAAACCTTAATGGGTTGTTCCACACGTGGTGTGAAATTTGCTAGGCCTTCAAAGGGCAAGCTGTAAAACAGCTTATAGTGCCATGCATAGAGACCATCCGCAACAGTGGACCTTCAAGTCACCCACATCCTTCTGTCCCCTCCACTGAGCTACCAGGAATAAGTGGCAGCACTAAGTGGTCATCATCACCAGTAGTAAATCCCAGTCCCAGCCTATTTACCAAACAAGTCTGGCATTACTGCTCTGGATCCAGCGTCCTGCTCTGTTCCGCTTTCCACGTGACTTTTTGCTGTTCATCGCCTCCATACCCCATCAGCAGTTACTCACTTGGTTCCTCACCCAGCTAAGGATGACCTATATGCCCTCAAAGCTCCCATCACCAGTGCTTCCCACCTGAACATCCCCACCTGGGTGCCCTGGTGACTCCCGACACCACATTTGTTTGTATTCGTCCCCCTCTGTGCATCCCGGCTCTTCATCTGCCACTCTCCTTCCTGCCCTTCAGCCTGTCTCAACAGGAACCAGAGCATCAGCCCTAAGGTTTGCCAGGTCAGGACAGGTTCGAAAACTGCAAACACCCAATGTTACCAACAACCTCACAGACTAAAACAAAAGAAAAAGCATAAATCTGTCATTGCGCTTGCCTTTTCTTACAAACTTTTTCTTGCTCGTTCCTCCTCTCGAGTCAGTGACTTTGTTCATCATTCCCTCTTGTTCTGTCTTATGCACACTTCAGAATAATTCAGCCGATTAGTTGACTCGAAAACATAGTCATACCAGCTGTTATTTCAGGTTTCGGAACTCTTTTGGGTAAGAGGCGAGCACCTTTAGCTGTCAATGGTTCTTATGAATGAAATCAACTTTTACCTGTGATTGATATTCCATTGAAATACCACCTATGAAAAGAAAAGGAAAGAAAAGAAAAGCTTCCACTATACACAAAAACAAACTCCATAAGTCCAACGAAGCTTTAAAAAATTACGTCTGCCTTGTTCCAAGATATGGTCTGAAAAATCACTGTATAAGTAAATGAGTCAGCTGAAATTTACCTGAAATTTCAGCTGACATTCTCAGGGGAATTCTTATTTAATATCTTCATATGCTGTGGAATTGTCGTGTGGTGATAAGTGAATTTATCATCAAATTCGCTACCGTGGACATTACACTGTCCATAATATAATCACTTCACCACCGCCCATTCTCTCCGGTTCCCAAAAGAAATGTCAGTACCTAATGCCCTCTTTTCTCATCACTAAATTGGCGAAGTTCAATGCAGAGTTCTGTAGTACTGACTTTGAAATGCATGCTTTTGACTTTTGTAGCTTGTTTCTTGAAGAGCTTATGAACAGAGTGGATTTCAACAAAGCCTGCCTTAGTAAGTAGCTTTGGCTGTCACTGTTACTAAGATGTTCTAACTTGGGTAATTTCATTTCAGTCCCTTTGTAAAAACAGATTTGTTTTTCAGACCTTTTCCCCCTTGAGACCACAATGATGCAAATGCGAACAATACTCTGTGCATTTATGCATGTGCGTGTCTCGGAGCCTAGAGGCAGAATTTCCCATAAACATTTCCGAGTTTCAAACAAAAACAGGCTTTCACATTAAAAGCTCCTTTTTATGTTCGCAAGAAAGCGCTGTCTGAGCTGGATGTGCTCAGGCAAGAGCACTTCATTAGGTAATTCTTCTCAACTGTGTGCTCATGAACGATTCCCGTTTGACCTCAGAGAAGGCTGTACGTATGTGAAGTCAATGAGCTCTTGCAGTCCTAGGAGTCATCCTTTTGGAAACTATTAACAACTACAATAACAAATATAGTATTTTTAAAGCTGCTTCCTGAGGTTAACAGCTAAAGGCCATTAGAGATCCTTGTTCCATTTTCCATTATATCATACTTAAAATAGAGTGATGTGGTATCTAGTCCCCGCGGAGAGATGTGTGCTAGCCATAATAACCCCACAGCTGTTAAGGTTGTCAGGGGACTGAAAGGCACCGTATAGATACCCAGTATAGAAAACTTTGTAGTCATAACAGCACAATGATAAACCAATAGCAAAGCAGCTGTTCCCCCTTCTCTCTTCCACTCCCCACTCCTCCAAAAAAAACTCAGCCCTCAACTTTTCTTAGGTTTTCTATTTTTTTTCTATTTTTCAATGATGGTCATGGCTTGAGTTCAGCAAGAACCGCCCGCTTGTATTCAACTGGGTAGGTTTGACTGGCTCCATTAACCTGCTTTATTTGACTGCTTAAGAGAAGACTACAGCCAGTTTCATCTGCAAAAAGTAGCTTGAATTCTGTATTCTTTTATAGCCTGCACAAATGCCCTGTATTGTCTGCGGGTATGGCTTTATTTGCAGTCTGACCCTTGGAAGTGGTATTGCAGTTGTTGTTCCCTGACTTCACGTCATCAGTTTTAAGCTTTCATTCTGCCTGAAATAGAAATGTTGTATTATCTAATAGGAACTATTTTTTAGGAGTAAATAACAGAAACTGAAGCGATCCTGGATGTCACTTTCACTGTTTTTTTCAGACCGTGAAAGTATTACACTGTTCAGCACACCAAAGGCAATTCTGTGAGCTTCCTTCCCACCCCAGTGTTTATGCAAGGTAGGCTAAGTTAATGGTTTATAGCAAATTGTAATAAGTTTCTACACTAAAGGAAAAAACCAGCAGGTAATATGTGTGTAAAGAATATTGTTTTTTCTAGGGTCGTTGGAAATAGTGTAACTGCCGGATAGTGGCCAACCAGTATCAGAGTCAGGGCTTTTACCTTTATATGCTGATGGCATCGTAGAGCAATTTACAATGCCAATGACTTGGCTTTTGTCTGTTTAAAAGATGGCTGAAGGCTAATAAGCAACCCACTCCAGTGACCTTGTAAAACTGCAGGTATCTTCAGCCTGCTGAAAAATAAGTCCACACTTTAAAAATCCAGAGCTATTGTCTTCACACAGAACGAAGAAGCATAAAAGCATAAAAAGTCCAACCCCGTATTCCTCATCTTATTCTGTGGGAGTTATTCTGGAACATACAAGACCCCACACGTTATTCCTATGGGTGCTTACATCTGAAAATCTCTTTTGTAATATGTCTGGTGTTATCCTTCTTCCCTTTTTAATAATGACCTGCTATTACTCAGAAATAGTTGGGCTGCAGTGGCTCAGCCTATTTTAGATCAACAAAGACTGTGCTTTTTAAAAACGAAGTGTGAGGGTGATTTTTAAAACCCTCTTTCTTTTGAAAAAATCTGATGTTCTCAAAAACTTTAGGTTGTACGTTTGCTACAACAAGCTATATGCTGCTGATACGTTGGGGTTTTTTTAAATAAAATGTTTTCCAAATAAACAGCAAAATTCCCCATAGATACCATGGTCTCAGAAGTAGTGCTAAACATCTGGCTTGTCTCTGTAGACTGCACCATGTGGTAGCCGAAATATCTGATTCAGTGCTGTGCCTGTCTCGTAAATATATTCAAAACATCAGCTTTTCTTGAAGAACATTTGGTAGAAGCTTCCTTCATTGCTTTAAGCCAATTCCCATGTGGATATTACTTCTTCAGAAAGATGTGAAATTATTCAGATTAGAAAAAAGTGAAGTTGTCATCATTTGCGTACAGAACAAAATACTGCATTGTAATTACATGTGTAGGACAAGGAAAATTCCAATAGCATGTAATATATTTTAATTCTAATTTTTCCCCCACATTTCTGTCTTCCATAGAGTATTCTCTGGTCCAGAACACCCATTTTTCTAAGAAAAAGTGTTTATATTACTGAATTCAATCAACAGTGCTCTCTTACCTAGGCAGACAAATGCCTGTCATGTAAGTACAAACCACAGCCAATAAAACTAAGATCTTGATTGTTGTCCCCATTTCAACAGATTTATGTCAATGTGATTTGGTAAAGAAAACAAGGTTGCACCAAATAAAATTTACTGTGCATGTAGCATAAAGAACTGAACCAAAAAAATTGACTTTTTGTAGAAGCAGAACTAGTTATTGTAGAAAATCATAATGAACTGTCAGTTAATTCGTCATTGTAAAGAAATACGTTCTGACATATAAAATGTACACTGTGAACTAGGTTGAATGAGTATACAGCTCTTCAATGGCTACACTTGCCTAAATTTCTATTTTTTAAATGCTTATATCATGAATCTTTAACTTTTGGTCTTTTAGATCTTATTTTATCCAGGAAAAATCACACTTAAAACTAAGCTGAACTTCTTTAGAAACTGTGAGGCTCCATTCCATCTCATCTAACCAGACTGCAACCCATGTTGGAGAAGCTCTATAAAAATTCCCTTTGGGTCCTAGTTGGGGTGACTGTTACAGAAATTCCCATTTTCTCACCATCAAGGCTACAGAGTTTCTCATTATATAAGGCTAAACAGCTATTTAGGGGGAAAAAAAAAACCCAACAACTATCTTTTTTCTTATGTTTGCAAGTTTTGTTGTTAATATTCCAGGGTTAAAGCTTTTTCATGGCCACCTTCCTCAGACAATCGCCTTGTGCTTTTCAGTTCAGTCTTTCAGTACATTTCCACCCTTCTCCAGAGCTAGAGACCCTTCCATGTACCTCATTCTGTCATCTAACGAAATACAACTGGATGTGCTACGGGGGTCGGGAGGGTTTCTGAGATAAGCTTTTAGATCCTCAACTTCTTCTAAGGTGCAAAACTCTTCTGTGACACGGGTACTTCCGTGCCGTGCTCTGTCCTTTGTTAGGATTTGTATCAGCAGCAGGTGGCTAATGGTGACCCACCCAATATTACCATTAATCCAAGATGTGATGCTTTTTTTGCTATATCAGATTAATAGCATGAAAAGGCACATGTACTAAATTGCAATGGATGCTGACCTGGTTAACAAGTGCCAGTGATGTCTTCTTTAATCTGTAGTTAAAGAGAAGCTCACTTGTCACTTTATAGAAAACATGTATTCTGTAATTGTATAGTTTATTGCTGTTTGATTTATAATTTATCTGCGGCAATGGGATCTTTCAAAATCTTCTGAAAAAGACTCACTGAATTACAAATTCTCTGCAGTTGCATTGTCTTCTGATTCAATTGCACAGAATAATGTGACCCATTGCTCTTATCTGTGTCAATTTTATTGCATTATACGTACGTCATGAACATGGTTTGTGGTTGAAAAGGGAATTGTACTGGCACAGTATGATAGTGAAAAAGCATAATTAAGAGACGAATCATGAACATCCTTTATTATGGTCTAACAGCCATGCTAATAGTCTTGCTTTACATTTATGTGTGAAAGGCACTTTAAGAGGCAATGTCTTACGAAATAAAATTTAATTTTGGTATCAGGATGCTCTTATAACTTACATAACCTGTAAATGACATAAAATGGTTGTCTACCTCAACTTAGAGACACAAATAGCAAGAACCTTGACTGGGAGGAAGCATCAATAACCATTGCTTTTAGTGCTGGGGTAACCTTTTTGTACCTGGTGAAACAATATTTTTCCATTTAAAGAGCTTTTCACTTTTGTTTGCAGTGGGGGTATTACTGCTCATATAAACGACAACAAGAGGTTTTCACCCAGATATACATGTGTGAGTAAAAGGAAAAAAACCATACATTAAGCTAGAACATCCATCTCCTGGAAATATGGCCCAGAAGAAGGGAGAGAACTGGTGTAGATATGAACCCTAGACCTGCACTTTAGAAAGGTACTCTTCTACCTGTCCTACCACCCATCTGTTCATCACCCAAGGAACCCTGAGAGCTTTTGTTGCTCCGTTTCCAGTGCCTATGGAAACAGAAGAACTAAAGAAAGATGAATGACTTTTGCGTAAAATTTCCTTTCGGGGAACTAACTGCAAATTGCAGTGGTCACTAATACTAGTAATTCAAGTCTAATAATAGAAAAGTAAGAACAAATATTTACTTTACATCTTGCAATCTATGTTGGGGCTAGAAAACAAGGACTCTCTCTTTTTTTGGCACCTGTTTTCATTTTCTTGACTTTCTTGTTGTTTAAAGAAAATAATGGAAGGAGAGAAGCCATTGCAGGAAAGAGAAAAACTCTGTTGTCAGCTGGGATATGGAGAATCAAAGGAGAAGTCCAGGCTGAAAAATGGGCAGAGAAAGGGCTCCCATGTGCCTCTGCAAGAGGATGTATGTGGTGTAGGCTGTTACTTCCCCAGGATTTTAGCTAGGAATTCCCGCTTGTGGGTATAACTTTACTCCTGGCTGCTGGTGATTCTGGATGTTCAGTTTCAAATTGGCTAATATGTTAAATTTCCCACATTAATGTATGTCTTCTCTTTGTTGAAATCATGCCTTATGCCAGTTGATTGTAAAAGTGGGAGAAATTGAATACACAGTTTTGAAGTTATCCATTTTCCACATCCAAAATATTTTGGGGGAACCTGGTTGAGTGCTTTTATTTAAGCAGCAATTATATTTTACAGATGAAAAATAAAATGGTCAAAGTACAATTTCCAATATGTTTCTGCTGAATTCGAACAGGAATGAAAGGACAAATTTAACTTTATTCATGCCAAATGTTATCTGGGATAACACACCGTAAGATGCTACTTAATGCAAGCAATAGCTTCATATTCTGGTCTAGCACTGATTGACACGTTCCTTTTGAAAGTCATATGGAGAAAACCTGCATATTGATCCTACCATGAAATAGTTCATTACCTTGTAATAGGCAATAAATTCATTCTGTTGTATTCTGTGGAGTAGATACATGTTTTAAATAGTACTCATCTTTAGCTTGTATTTTGCTAATTTTGTATACTTCTATATTTTATGTAGAAGTATACATACCATTCCTACTGACTGCCCGAGATTACCAGTGCAATATTTAGCAAGCTTTCCTTCTGACACGGTTTTATTTTTATTTGGGAGTTTTTACTTTATAACCAGTCAGTCTGTAATTCTGATAAGCTGCGTCAAGGACTCACCATGCTAGATCCTGTCTCTGTGACATTTTTGGAACTAGTGCACTCCAGAAATAATAGTGAGGAGTTAAAAATGCTATCCAAGAAGACACTGCAACATGCAGCTATCTAAAGAGACTGCTATCTTCATTAATACAAAAAGTAATAACATCTATTAAGTTTGAGGAAAACTAGAAGCTGACTATCTCTTTGTATTTAATACAAGTAATTAGGTATATTATTTTGATAGAACAGCTTTGACAAGCCCCTCAGATGGTTTAAACAGAATTGTTATACGCATATCTGACTCTGTTACTGTTAAGAGGCTCAGTTGATTTATTAGTACAGTATTGACTTACACTTGGTTTATTCTTTGGACATGTTTCCAGAGGGTTTAGTTTCACAGTCTCTTGGGCATTGCATTTTGTTGACTAGCCATCATCTAAACTTGGCCAAGAGCAATCAGATGAGCTTTCCGCCCAAGCTCTATAAGCTACATCTGTTCTCAATAATTGACAGCACAGTAATCCTCCCCCAAAACTCCTCCTTGGGGCATGCTATATCCTCACTTGCCCTGAAAATTCATCACTTAGTTGGCTCTGCAGATCAGTCACCTGTCTTGTACGTTATTTCAGCAAAACTTCTAATGCTATGAAAGAGAAGATGTCATCGGAGAGAAACAGGGGGCATCATGAACAACAGAAAAACAAGACTGAAAATCAGGGAGCATTTAGCAGTACTAAGAAGGTGCATCTCAGCACAGGCCCATAGCAGTTGCCCTGTTTTCCCCAGGAAAGTCAAGGCATTTGGATTTTAACGGGTCACATTTTCTGAACGGTGTTTAGAGCTCGCGCCCCTAAAGAGGGCGTTAGATGAAGTTGCAGAGATTCAGTCACATTTTCCGTTTTCTACTACCACGAAACTTAAGGAAAAGAAAAGAAAATGTGTCACAGGTACCCATAGCTTTGTTATTGTTATCTTATCTGTAAATCAAATTTCAGTAATTAAGAATCCGATGGGGAAAGAGAATGTAAACACCTAGCAAGAGAAAGGGAGATGGTAGGTTGGGCTTATATACTCAGCCTAGCAGAAGGTTACTTCATTTTAATATTGTATGAAGTAATAATAATGATAATATTTGTGAAATGATAGCAAAGGGGTTTGTCTTTCTTCCCATAAAGTCAGACTAGTATGAGTGCGCTGAAGATTGGATAAGATAAAATTATTTTACTGAGGTAACTTCACCATTCTCTGTTTTCTAATGATTTTGCGTAAGTTTGTCTTTTATCTAAGGTGTTTGCATTGTCTCTCTCTGCCTTTGTTAATGCATTTCTCTGTGAGTGGCTGATGGCTGAAAAGCAACCTGATGCAGTGGCTACATAAATTTGGAAATCTCTTCTTGAAATCTGTGGTACGACCCGTGTACTATTGTGTGTCCAAATGGATTTAGTGTATCATAACGTTCCTAGAAAAACAAAAGGACAAAGAAGATGGGATTGCTAAGGGAGACATTAGATTTCATTTCACACTGGTAATAGTTCAGAGATGTGTGCTGAGCAAAATGGGATTCAATTCTGCAGCAGTCCTCTTTTTTATTGCTGCTAAGTGATTTCAATATCCAGTCTAAAGCGATACTGAGAATGTTCGATAGAATGGGGATGAATTCAGGGAACGCTGGAAGCTCAGAGGAGGCCACAAATCTCAGGTTGACTCGATGAAGCCTTTCAGAGCCATCCCACCTGACCTTAACCCGTCTTATTTAACCTGGAGGCTGCTGGTAAGTACCTTGCAATGTAAGATATCGTTTCATGTTAAAGGGAACTATGCAGCTAGATTGCATTTTGGACATCAATTGATGTTACTGTAGTTACGGCTTTGGCCATGAACTTACCGTTTTCAGAAACATTTATGGCTAAAAGTTTATTGCCCAGCTGTTGCTGTCTGGTAGACATATCATAACTGGGAAATGGTTTAAACCCTGTAACCTTTCAATTTATGACTGTTGAAAACAGATGAAGTTTGCTGTACAAACAAGGAGGCTTACCTGTAGTCCACAAGACAATGGTCACAAATATTGTGCTTGGGTACCACTTCTGGAAACAAAGGAGCTCCTTTCTGCCACGATGTATATTCTGCTTCTGATAAATACGCAGCTAAAAAAAGGTGAGCGTTATTTGTTCTACATATTTAACAATACCAATTATGAGTAATTTCTCAGTTTCTTGAATGTTAACTCAACTCTTAATAATTTGCTATCATTATTGCTACACTATTTGTTTAATAGTGTACAGTGTAGGATCCTAAATCAAACGATAATGTTAGGAGCCTGAGGGGCACCAGTGGAACCATTGAGAATCTTTTGACTTCTGCAGGTTTTGTACAAGAACTGGGGAAGAGTGAAGTGAGGGCAATGCAGAAAAATGCATCAGACAAAGGCAGTTGCTCTGTAGGTGCGTATATTAGTGAGAGTTTCACAATTCTGTTTTTGTTTTCAGTGTAACAGGGTTACACAGAAAAACAGGGGGTCTTTTTGCAAGAAAAAGGAGCTACACTGTGTTGTCCTTGCTACGCTTCCAGAATCATTTTGATTTCTTGACATCACCTTATTTTCTCTAACAAAATACTGAGTTGCTGATGAAGTGCCATGAAATTTAAAAAACAAAATATTAAGTTGCTGGTAAAGTGCCATGAAATTTAACAAACAAAAAAAACCCCCCAAAAACCAAAACAAAATAAAAACAACCAACATTTGAGAGGATTTAAAATTCGTGTCTCTCAGCTAAACAACCTTGGCTTTTTTTTTTCTGGAACCAAATGGCTGCTAACTTACATCAGCGTAAAAAATTTTGTACTGTTTCTATAAAATTCTCTGAGAGCGATCTTCTCCTTTTGGCTTTCGCTTGTATCTAGCTGCATAATTTTTTGGCTAAAAACTGATTAGAGTAAATAATGCACAAAACCGACCGTGGTTTGGTAAAGCCTTAATATGGCTTTATTTAGTACACGTTCTGCATTTCCATTTGCATGCGTGAACTGTGCTGTCGCTTGACTCGATATGCAAGGGCGTATAAAAAAGAAAAGTGAGCTCTCAGCACTTCCTCTATTAAAAATGCCTTCAGCAGCATAGTGTAATTTTGGCTCGACAGCCATTTAGCTTTCCCTCGCTGGTCAACAAGTTTGCTTTTAAAAACCTTGACAGAAGAGGCGGACATGCAGCCGTGTCTGTTTATGGCACTCTTCTGAAAGACGCGTCACAAGCTGGCGGGGAGCAGGGCAGAGCGCCTGGCGTTCCTGCTTATCCTCTCTTCACAACCAACCGTAGCTCCAGGGTACAGAGGAGCTTACGCCATTAATATTGGTTTCCCCACTCGGCGTTTATGTAAACTGACAGCTCTGGCAGCAGACATGACTTCTGCATAGTCATCAATGATTGCTTCTAAAATTTCATTAAAAGTGTAGAACGCACCGACAGCGGTGTACTCAGATTTGAAGTGGCTCGGTTTCATTTTTTTTTTACTTGTGAGCAGATAATCTACTTTGTGCTGAGATACTTTGCATAGAGCCTGTGCAATAATTTATTGGCTCCTATAGCATCCAGGGACCTTATTTTTTAAGAAGCAGAATGCATTTGTAAAATATGTGTTGCTAGTATTATTATTTTTAATTTGCTCTTGGCAACTGAATTTTCTTCTCTACTGCAGAGAATAATGAAACGAGATGGATCTGCTGGATTCTAGTTTACTTTAAAAAAAATCACAATGGCAATTTACATATGTTTCACCCTTATATCAAGATTTTGAATATTTACCATAACTGGATTAGATTCTAGTTATGTGCAGAACTGACTGGAAAATAAACTGGCATCCTGATTTGCATTCATTCTGCATCAGTGGTTCCCCTGTCAAATTTGTTCAGAGTGGAAGATTTGGCCAAGAGCTGGGTTTGTGTATTACCTGTTACTGCAGCCAAAAGCCTGAAGTACGTGTTGGCCCAAATCCCCGACGTATATGAGGAATGACATATTGCTACACAGAGGATAGGAATATTGGAATTAAAATATAACTTAGTCTTCAGTCAGGAAGAGGGTTGGGGGGGAGGGTTTGCACCTAGATAGCCAGGAGCCCTCATTTATAGAGTGTGAAAATAGCTGCTGAACGGCGGGTGACCTCAGTGTGTGATTTCCAGGTACCTTCCTCATACTATTCCTGCCCTACGAGGCGGAGATGTTGGGTTTGGGGATGTGAACTGCTTGTGCTTTGCGACTGCACTGCCACTTGATCAGGCAGCAAAAGAGCTTGCTATTAGCAGCGTGCAGGTATGCTGAAATCTTCCCTTCCAATTGAAGGTGTGTGGTTTGCGGGGACAAAAATTTTTAATTTATCTTTCTTTCTCTTCATACTTTTTCCTCCTCCATGCCGGCATCTGCATCACCGCATCTGCTGCCTTGAGGAACGACGGGGCTGATGCATCCTTCTGTCCCTGTGTCTGCCGAAAAGTGTTTCTCACAGGCTCTGTAACGCATTTTGGAGGGCTAGAGCCCGTGCAAATTTATAAGTGCCTGGAGGATAATAGCGTAAGTAGTGTCATGAGGTGTGCACAGCTCTGTGCTGTGATTCCCAGGGAAGTCTTCAACTGACTTATTAAAAATTATCTTTACTTTTGCATTACTCTCTCTTTAGGGTTGCTTTGCAAGTGACATCGGAGATCAAGGTAAGAAGTTCACAGTATGTACATCATAAAGTTTGTGATGGAAACGTATGATAGAATCGAGCTATTGCTCTTTAAGGAAAAGGGTTGAAAGCAGAAAAGTTCAGAAATGGTGTCGAGGAAGTAAACAGGGAAGCAAAAAGGCTTTAGGAAACGAAGGCAGTTGTGAAAAGAGGCTGTTTGGGATGACGGCACGCTGCTCCGTGAATTAACAGTCAAATCTTTCTGTCTATCTCTACTCCTTTTCACTAGTGAAACGTTTCCGAGACCTCACACCAAGGTAACGCTCTGTTGTGCGTCCGTGGGTGGTGTCATGGCCAGGCTTGTTTGCATCAGTAGATTGGTTTGTGCTGTGGTCACATTCCTCAAGGAAAATTATAGCTTTGGTATCCTCAGTTATAGATTTGGTGTAAACCTACATGTATCATCAGAATAAAAATGAAATTAGGAAACGGGAGAATGAAATTGCTTCATTCTAGTATTTTACCAGCTTATCTGTGGTTAACGTGGCAGTGACCGTTCTGTTTTAATTATGCTTACGTTGGACAACTTGGAATAATTTACTCATAAGGAAAGTTGCTTCCTAACCGCAGGGAGTTAGCAGTTATCTTTTGAGCTAATGAAAAAAAAAGACCTTTAGCTAGTTAGAGACTACAGGGAATCTCAGTAATGGCAATGGGCAAGGTGCGCTGGCCTGAACCCAGTTATTGCCAAGAAGTAAACTTTGCGTTAAACGTCTGCCGGGCAGTAACCAGAGATGGCACTGGGTATGAGTCCGCAGAGGCTGAACTGTTACTTGTGCAATGTCCGTTTCTGGATTTAGTGTGAAAGGGAACAGAGACAGGGGAGAAAGTGAGAAGACAGGTAGGTAAAAGCATGTGAAAATAAAGGAGTTGGCTGACAGGATGGAAGTGCCAAGTGAGAAAGAGGAACAGTTGAAGAAAGATATTATTTTATGGACATAAGGGAAGCAGAAAGAAAACCGAAAAGAGAGAATCAACGTACACCCTCCACGTAACCGTCTTGTATTTTAATGCGTTCTTTGGATTCCCCCACCACCATGTTCAGGTCTCCTGTGAAACCCTCCTCCTTGAAAAAAAAACATTTTTCTTCAAGTCTGCCTCCTTTTGTTCCCACAAAGTCTCAGCAGACAGGTGAGGGATACAATGACCAGCTGAGAACTTTTCTTCCTTGTAGGGTGGTGGGTTTTTTGTTTGGTTGGATTTTGGGTTTTTTTTTTTTTCTCCAATGACCTGTTTCAAGAGAGTACGGTATTGGTATTGGTTACTGCTCACACAAAAGTAATGTGTAGGTTCCTTTCACAACAGTCCCCTAATGTGTTTGGGTAATCCTTCCAGAGCACGATTTTGTTCCTCAGAAATAATAAAGGGGGTTTATAAAGAGGGAGTGATTTCTTGATAAGGAAATTGCCGATTTAGAAAGTGACTATAATCATGGGCGCTTTATAGTGGCAGCTCTCCCTGCTGCTGGCAGAGAAAAAGAGTGACAGCAGCACTGGTGGGATGAAGAAGGAAACTTCTTCACTGAGCCCTGTTCCTGCGTCCTTTTAAGCATACGTTACAGGGTGCTCTGAGAGACAGGACACAACAGTAGGGGCAACTCAGGGCCGATTCCAAATAATAATTTATCTCCGTCCCTAACAGAGCTTTCACAGGCATTAGGGACAGAGAGCCACTCATTAAATGGGTGCCCTAGATGATGCCCAGGTTTTCTGCTGTTCAGATACATCTATCTTGTGTTCAGTAGAATGGGTTGAAAAAGTTTTAAATTAGTCATTCAGAAAGATCTTTCATCAAGAGGCAAAATAGATCTGAACTTTATTTTAAAAGTCAGCTTGTTATGTTTCAATTACTAAGAAGCTGCAAATGAACCATTGTTTGAATTAGAAGGTCAAATTAGTGGGGTGCCTGTAAAACGATTAAACTGGTGAGGTATCCTGAGGATGGCAAATTTATGTAATTACGCTATCCTATGTTATTTCTCCCTTATGCATCAAACAGCTGCAACATCTGAAGGTGCAGAAGGAGAATAGATGAGAGATGGGCGGTCGCGGTAAGAGAAGGATAGCATTAAAGCTGTGTAAGATGAACAGAGTACGTAGTTAGGTGTAGAGGGGAGAATGGAGGACATTTACTGATAGGTGCATGCATTTTTAATAGTAGCTCTCCTTGTGTTGTGCCTGAGCTTTCACTGTTTCACAACATGATTTCTATGCTTTGATATATGTGATGAGTAAACCTTGACAGAAAGCTTAGGTTTGATTCATTTCTGCTAAAGATTCCCTAAACGTAACCAGAACCTGGTCCCTACCCAATATGTCTGGACTACTAATCTAAAGAAATGGTACCACCTGGGGATGCCACAAGACCACCCTTGGGAATATTAATTTTCTCTTTCATGAAAGTACAGTGAGACAGTGAGCAGCTGCATGCTTTTTTTACATGTTGTTTAATAATTATTTGTATAGGAGCTCTTCGCCATCTCCATGTGGATAGCAAGAATGATATCTGCATGTGGTGTTATAATTAATTGTGTAGGTAGTACACAGGCAACGTATGATATCATTAGCAATATAATGAACGTGTTATATTCATAAACGTCTAGAAGACTCAGGACCTGAAGAAATTAGTAAAAGCTAAAAAAAAATCTGATAAATGGTGTGGTAATGATGTTTTGATATTATCTGATGGCCAAGAGACCACTTTAAGAGAACCTGAAGGTCTCCTGAGTTTCTAATTGACAATGACAGATTGGTACTGATAAGATAAGAAAAATGAATTGATGGGGACACACAAAATCTGTGACACACAAAAGGGCACCACGAAGGGCTACTTTAAGTAGTAGGACACTTCAGTGAGTTGAAAAAATACCGCTCATTGTTCTCATTTCTGCTATTTGGGTTTTGGTTTTGTTTTTTTTTAAATATATGGTAATTTTTTTATCCTTCTATGTTATATTTAATCTCATGGCATCAGTGTTCCAGCTGGTTTAAACAGAGAACATTCCTGTGACCTGTCTTAGAGAGAAAATGTTATAAATTTTCTAAGCCTTTCCTATTATAAAACTTACCATTTAATACCTGACATGTGCAGATAACCTGTACACAGATTAGTCTGGTATCAGGGGTTTTTTTGTTGTTATTGCTTTTACGCAATAAGGTGTGCATGAGCAAAATTTTACTTAGTCATGCTGATCCTCTGAATGTTCCCAGTACAGCAGAATATTGCAAAGAGATAAAACCTAAAAATCACTACTTTCACTAGACTGTTCCTTTACTTGAGGCTAAGTACCAGAATATAATCTTCCTGAGCCTGTGCCACTGGCAAGAGGTAACTGGTGTATGAATGTACCAAATAAAAGCTGTTGCAAAGGTGTTCTAATGGTCTAGAAGTCTGGTCAAATTTTCTGTAGATGCAACGCAATTGCATACTGTTTTAATTATGTTTCAGTTGCATGCGTAAAATCAATCTTGCAAACTTCAAATGACTGCTGTTTTTGATTCATCAAGTAGCGACGCATTTTAATTCTCCAAGAAGGTTAATAACTTCATACATTCATTGTTTAAGTAATTCCTTAAATCCTGAATGCTCACACGAGCAACTTTACTGGCTTATATTTTCTTTTATTGAAATATATTACGGGAAATACATTAGAGCCTACTTCATTGAGTTTCATTGTAAAAAGCTGCATGCCTCAGAAGGAAAGAATACTAATCTCTAATACTTGCTTTTAAAGGGAGACCTCAATTCTTTACTCGAAAAATTGCAATCAGCATCTCTCTACTTCATTAAAAACACCAAGAGGTGCTCCCATTCTGCTGCTGAAGAGAGAGAAAAAAGATTTCCCTTCCTCAAGGATCAGTGTAATACCAGGATTAAAATAAAGTTAATTAAGAAACTGTTGATTCATCGGTATTTCCACCTCAAGTTTAAGACAATGTGGAAAGTTGGAAGTTTGCTATGAAATTATACGCACGGGAACATTTTCAAACCACAGTGTCCTCTGGACCTCCAGTTGTGAGAACCTGCAGCAGCTCCCAGTGGTTACGCAACATTGAGGATGTTTTTAGGATAATCAAATACCCACAATGCCACTCATAGTTTGGGTAAAACAAAAATCCCCTGAATTTCCAAGAATTAGATTTTTTTTCTAATTATTTTGAGTATACAAAGATGGAACTGCATAAAGATAGAGCTGAGATCCAAATCAGACTCCATGGAGTTGCATAGCTGTTCGTGAAATGCTATGTCATTTAAAGAGGTCCTATGGGTTTGTAATCAATATAATTGCTTTCAGCATTAGTGGTTAGGTTTGATTCTTTTGCTATAGTTGGTTTAGTAAAATTCTTTCACTGATGATGCTGGGTGATCTACCTCAGTGAAAACGTATTGATTTTCTGAAAAGTCCATTTTAGGAAATGTTCTTACACTATGTTTTTACATATGTTTGCTTATAATTTCATTGCTATACCTATAAGCTACCGCTCATCCTGCTGACATAGCTTAAAGAGCCATATAAAGCTGTGAAAAGGTTCAAAAGAGATCTTTCAGAGAGCCCTGGAAGAAAATTGAAGTAAAGAAGGAATTAAGGGGTTTTTTAAGAGCAAAATTCTTTAGGATTTATGTCAGCTTGTTGCCTACACACCATTGACACTTCATTGAAAATGTCTGTTGACTTCATATTTGAGGGCTTAAGCTATTAAATTATTGAGCTCAGTAGGTCAAATGGTGCATATTCAGGAGATTTAAAGACATTTTCACAGCTAAAAATAAACCAAGAAAGAACAGCTTGTCTGTTTTAAAACTGCTAAACCTGTAGAAATTCCTAAAGCATAAAATGAGAAACATCGCTGCTTGCTATGCTTGGTCTGCATCTAAGGGAAACTTTGTGATAAAGTTAGCTTTTAGCAGGGCTTCTCCCAAAATACCGTAATTCCAAAAAGCCAGAGTGCTCTACCGCAAATGCTACTTGCACAGGAGTTAATGTGCTCCCCGAGAAGCTCTTGCTATCCTGCAGAATAAAATAAAAATGGGAATTTCCAAAATACAGATTGCCTTGCGAAGGCACACCCGCACTGCTCCTGTTTTCCAATGAGGAAAGGAAGGCAGACAGTATTTTGAAAGGTTTCTCCTCCACCTCTTTATTCTGTGTGTGATGTTTTTGGTTAAAATGGGTTGGAAAAGTGGACTTTTCTGCCCGCAGGCGAGTTGGGGTGAAAGTGGTCAGAATAAACTGCTAGAAATGATAAAGGGTATAATGAGAGAAGATTTTGGGGGTTTCTATCCAAAAAGTTGCATGACCAGCTACACTTCTATTCCTTATCATGGCTGAAACTTTGACTTTTTTATGTCTGGCACAGAAAGTCAGAAACCTCTCTCTTTGAACAGGGAATAGAGGCATGAGCAGAAGCCCCCGGTATCCTGTGAGGGCAACCTGCGGAGAAGAAGAAAGCCAGGGAGAGACCTCAAAAGCAATAGCAGGCAGAAAAAAGGGCTTTGTCTGAGCCCAGCAGCAGAAGCGGCAGCCCAGGTAACTGTCTTGGAGAATTTCAGCCTCGGTTTCTTGCTAGATCCAGATTTACGCTGAGCCTGAAGGCTTTTGGCTTTAGAGAGAAAGTCTGAAAACTAGTAAGCGTACCGCGTACTGCATGCTTTCGCATGGAGGAGGGAAAGA
>NW_009189505.1:18966-19792 GCF_000690835.1 Fulmarus glacialis
GAAAGAGCAAGTCAAGAGAGAAATGAAAATAGATTTTTGATTGCTGTTTCATTGAGCAAGAGAATATTGAAAGGGCCAAATTTAATGTTTTGGGGGGAAAGGAAACATAGCAGGAATTTTTATTACTACATTTCTCTGCTTTCTGAAAATTCCAGTATGGATTGAGAAAATAATCAGGGAGATAAAATCCTTGCCAGGCTTAGAGAGACAGCTCTAGTTAGACAGGCATCTCACACAAACTGAATTGTGGCAAGATAACTTTATTAGAAAAAAACAAAGATTCAGCAATGTGGTTACACATATGAGTAAGAAAACCGTACTGGAAAGCACTGACAAAGGAAGAGAGCACATGAAGGAGGAAAAATAATATTGATCATACCATAAAAGTGTATATTATAAAAACAGTGTGCAAGTAAGTTAAAGAATTAGAAGGGAAATCATGAAAGTGTATATTATAAAAACAGCGTGCAAGTAAGTCAAAGAATTAGAAGGGAAAGGAGGAAGAGAAAACTGTGGAAGACACGGTGAACCGCGAGGCTGGAGCTGTTGGTGGTGCAGGTGGAAGGCACTATATTTCCATGTTATCCCTACGAAGGAGACACTTCCAGCAGGATCAGGACATGCTCGCTCTTTCTGGAGGACACAGGAAATGGGAGCTTAGGGCTGGTGCAGCGCTGCGCCATCACGGGCAGGTCCACGAGGTGGGATGTGGTGGTATCAGCTGGTGGTCTGCACGGAGGGACTCATGGTCCCCTGTGTTGTGGTTTAACCCGGCAGGCAGCCAAACACCACACAGCTGCTCCCTAGCCACCCACCCCCCCCCCGT
>NW_009189506.1:0-963 GCF_000690835.1 Fulmarus glacialis
ATGGGTGGCTGAGAAGTGGCTTTGGTGGGGACAAGCGTCTGGGGAGGCGTGGTGGTGGTGCCTTGTCCCTAAGGGCTCTTGTGCTGTGTTGTGTCCCCAAACGTTCTTGTACCGTGTCCTCATCCCTCCTGCCACTGTGACTCCATCCCTTCTGCCACCTTTTCCCACCATGACCCCAAACCTTCTCCCACCATGATCCCATGCCTTCTGCCACCGTGACCCCAAGCGTTCTGCCACCACGTCCCCATACCTTCTCCCACCACGTACCTATCCCTTCTGCCACCGTGTCCCCATCCCTTCTGCCACCGTGTCCCCAACCCTTCTCCCACCAAAGCTTCTGCCACAGTGTCTCCAGTCTTTCTCCCACCGTGACCCCATCTCTCCTCCCACCGTGACCCCATCTCTTCTCCCACCATGACCCCAAACCTTCTCGTACTATGTCCCCATCCCTTCTCCCACCACGATCCCATGCCTTCTGCCACCGTGACCCCATCCTTTCTCCCACCATGATCCCATGCCTTCTCCCACCACGTCCCCATCCCTCCTCCCACCATGTCCCCAACCTTTCTCAAGGCAGCTTCTGCCTTGGACCCTTGATGCTTTACTGGGACCATCTGGCTCCTGGCTGACCGTTTCCCTGGGCCATAACTCCTGCGGTTCCCCGTCCCTGCTCCCTGTCTCCTAGTCGGAGGGGGCTGCTGGGGATGTTCTCTCTCCCCAACAGATTTGGGGTCAAGCAAGGAGGAGGAGAAATGGCAGCAGGATGCTCCTGAGCAAGAAGATGCACTGGTGGAACCCCCAACCTCCAGCCAGCAGCGGTCCCCAAGGAGCCATCTTGGAGGATCCCCACTCCCAGGGGTCAACGGGAGGGATGAGGCACCCAACACCTGCCAGGAATGTGGGAGAAGCTTCCGTTGCCGCTCAGCGTTGGTGAACCACCATCGGATACACACGGGGGGGAGG
>NW_009189506.1:1135-5310 GCF_000690835.1 Fulmarus glacialis
CGGAAGACGCACACGGGCGAACGACCTTACCGGTGTGAGGAATGCGGGAAGAGCTTCAGGCATAGATCAACGTTGACCATCCATCACCGCGTGCATTCGGGGGAGAGGCCCTACAAATGCCCCGAGTGCCACAAGAGCTTCAAGAACAGCTCGGAGCTGGTGCGCCATGGGCGGATCCACACCAGCGAGCGACCCTACGATTGCTCCCAATGTGGGCGGCGTTTCGGTGACACCTCCCAACTGGTGCGGCATTGGCGGATCCACACCGGCGAGCACAACCATCCCAACCCAACCTGCGGGAAGAGCTTTTCCAACCGTCCCAGGCTCACCAACCACCGACTGGTGCACACCGGTGAGAAGGATTACCACTGCCCCGACTGCGGCAGAGGCTTCAACCGTCGTTCCAACCTCCTGGTTCACCAGCGGTCCCACCTGGAGCAGAAACCCTTTATTTGCCTGGATTGCCCCAAAAGCTTCACCTGCAGCAACCAACTCATCCAGCATCGGCAGATCCATAGCGAGGAGAAGCCTTAGGGTTGCGCCGAGAGCGGCAAGAGCTTTTGGGACAGCTCCCGTCTCGTCACCCCACGCAAACGGGAAGATGGTGGACCACCCCATCAGGGAACAACCCCATCCTGGTGGCATCTCAGACCTACCTACACATGACGGTGGTCCCTGGTGGTAGCACCGAGGGGTAACTGACCCATCCACCCACATCCCACCAGCTATTATTTTTCTTGCCCTATATGTTTTTATATATAAAGGTTTTTTTTGGGAGGGTGTTTTTAAAAAAAGACAGCCCCATCCTCTATTTTTTTGCCTTAGATTATAGATGAAGGGAGACCCATGAGCTTCACCCAAGAAAAAAGAAATCACGATAAAATGGGTTTTTTTGCTAGATGTCTCAGTTCAATTTCTTTATTTTTTCAACCCTATTTAGGGTCTTTTTAAGGGATGGATCAAAAGAAAATGACGGCCAAAATAAAAGCATTTGCGTGTTGGCATCGTGTGAGTATCTCTGTGGTGGTGACAAAGCGGGGGCTGTGTGGGTGGAAGAGCCTTTTTTGGAGGGGAAAACCGAAAAAATTCCCCAGTTTTGGGGGGCCGGGAGCATCTTCTGCGCCCGGAGGGTGTGAGACCCCCCAGGAAGCGGCTGCAGGGGTGGTGGGGCTGGAGTGGAGACCCTGGAGCTGGGATCAGACTCTCCAGCCCTCTCTGTTTCCCTTGGACAAGGATGAGGGTTCAAACCAAACCACGGATGAGGTTTATTAGGCGCCGAAGGTTATGTCGTAGGGGTGCAGCATCCTTCCAAATTGTGGACACCACAAGCCCGCGTGTCCTCCTTGCCCTCCACCCATCCACGGAGTTGTCCCACCATTCCCATCCTTGCAGCACCATTGGGAAAATTCAACCTTAGAGTTGGCCAAGCCCCAGCCTGGATGAAAACAAGGTGTTTTGGGTTCAACGAGGCCATACCAAGGCAGCGAGTGGAGGAAAAGTTTATTGCAGTTGAGTTCTTGTTCGCTTTTGGCAGCACTAAGGGAGCAAGAGCAGGACTTGGAGTTGGGCTGTGCCCATCTCCATCCCTAAGATGTTGCAGGAGCCTCTTCTGAAGCCCTGTGGACAACTCAAAGAGTTTATTCATCCAAAGACGAACCGTAGATGGGCAGGACAGAGGTTGCATGATGCCACCGAATAACATCACGTGAAAAAAAAAACCAACCCACCTGTAAATGAGGAAGAATTCAGCCTGCTGTGTCCCAACAGGGTTGTGGGACCGTTTTCACCCCATTTCTTCCTTCCCGAAGAAGCTGAGTCCCAAGCGGTGTCTTCAAACTCTTGGTCTGTGCCCAAATCCATCCACCATTTGGCTGTGGAAGAAGCCCGTGGTCCATATGGTGTTGCTTGATGCCACCAGAAGAAATTATTGGACCAAGCAGACGTGACTTTTCGGAGTCTAAAGCCAACGAGTCCACTCTTCCTAATGAATTTCTGCCATTGGTCTGCGTCCCACAGCTGAGCCCATCTCAGCAAATGGATGTTCCTACCTGCATTCATCCAGGTCCCTATGGGGAACCAGGAAGATGTGGGGAACCACCAGCCAGGTCTCTACCCAACGTGGGTCACCAGATCTTTACCCAACGTGGGTCCTCCGATGGGTAATGAAGTTCGAACAGCGGATAAAGCTCTTCCCGCAGTCGGGGCACTCATAGGGCTTCCCTTCCCGGTGAGTCCTTTGGTGTTTAATCAAGGCAGAACTCACGGTGAAGCTCCTACCGCACTCAGGACACTCGTAGGGCTTCTCCCCGGTATGGATGCGTTGGTGGGTCATCAAGTTGGAGCTGCGGTTGAAGCTCTTCCCACAGTCGGGGCAGCGGTAAGGTCTCTCACCCGTATGTGTCCGCTGATGCCTGATGAGGTCCGAGCTGTTCCTAAACCACTTCCCGCAGTCAACGCACCTGTAGGGCTTCTCCCCGGTGTGGACACGCTGGTGGATGATGAGGCTGGAGCTCTGGCTGAACGTCTTCTCGCACTCCTCGCACTTATAGGGTCTCTCCCCGGTGTGGATCTTCTGGTGGCGGATCAAGTAGGAGCTGACGCTGAAGCTCTTCCCGCACTCGGGACACTTGTAGGGTCTTTCCCCGGTGTGGGTGCGTTGGTGGGACGTGAGGTTGGAGCTCTGGTTGAAGCCCTTCCCGCAATCGGGGCATTTGTAGGGCTTCTCGCCGGTGTGCAAGCGTTGATGGGTGATGAGCGTGGAGCTGTCGCTGAAGCTCTTCCCGCAATCGGGACACTTGTAGGGCTTTTCCCCGGTGTGCAGACGTTGATGGGTGATGAGATGGGAGCTACGGCTGAAGCTCTTCCCGCACTCCAAGCACTTGTAGGGCTTCTCGCCGGCGTGCAACCGCTGGTGCACCGCCAGGTTCGAGCTACGGCTGAAGCTCCGACCACATTCCTCGCAGATGGTTGGTCTTTCCTCCTCCGAGCTTCGTGGGGTGGGTTTGCAACCTCTCCCCGTGGAGCATCTTCTTGGCTTTTCCTCTTTGTTGACCTCCTGCCCCGTGGAGCATCTTCTTGGCTTTTCCTCTTTGTTGATGTCCTGCCCCGTGGAGCATCTTCTTGGCTTTTCCTCCCCGTTGACCTGCTCCATGGAGCCCTTCAAAACAGCCTCTTCCGCAAGGTTCTGCCAGTGGGATTTCTCCTCCGTGTTCTCCATCCCCATCTCATCGCCTGCCGGAGGAAGGAACAAGGAGAGGAAGGAGATTTGCATCCGTGCCAGAGGGAAGAGGAAGGAGATCCTCCCAGATCCGTCTCCGGGAGGACGGCGTGAGCAATGGGGCTGTCCTGCAGCCAGAAGTGATGCTTGGCTGGAAGATGGAGGAGAAGAGAGGATGAAAGGTCGAGTGAATTCCTCCTCACCTGCCTGGGTATCTCGTAGCATCTCCTCTTCCTCACAGCCTTTTCCTCTTGATCTGGCCAAGGTTTGGGAATGGGAAATCCTGGTTTTGGGGGGGAAAACAAGCTGTGAGCGCATTCCCCAGTTTGGGTTGTGGGTTGCTCCTGCCCAAATCCATCCCTAGCGGGAAGTCAACGGGCAGGACACCACCAACACCTTGTGTCCATAAAATCCTCCAAAACACCAAGATATAGCCCAAAAAACTCTCCAAAACACCAAGATACAGCCAAGACGTGGGGCCAGCCTTATACATGCAAAGATCCATCCTCAAAAGAGAGGTGGAGAAGAAATAAGGAGCTTGTCCTGCTTTGGATATATGGATATGGGAAGAGAAGGATCAGCATCATGTCCCTGCAAGCCCTGTCCCACCAGAGCTGGAGAGGGGACAAGGACAACGGCAAGGTCAGCGACGTCCCTAGCTGCAACTCAGCCCCAAAATCACTTGCTCTCAGCCCAAAACCACCCAACGCGGCACCCAGATGTGGGTAGGAAAGAAACGGGACTGTGATGGACCAGCCGGTTTGACCCAGAGAGGTGGGGGTCTGCAACCAGCCCCCCCTTTAGGCTATTGCCCCCACTTTAGGCCATTGCCCCCACTTTAGGCCATTGCCCCCCCTGTGTTGCACAGGGGGAAACTGAGGCAGGGATCACCAACCCCAAAAAGGGGTCCCATAGGGCTGGGGAAGAAAAGAGCTCTGGGATCCCCCTTCCCTGTTCC
>NW_009189507.1:0-35818 GCF_000690835.1 Fulmarus glacialis
GGGTGGGGGTGGGGGTGGGGGGAAGCTTCAGTGATCCTCTTTCCCCGTGCTTACTGGCCAGACAACCAAATACTGTGTACAGCACAAGTAAGTTGCCTTTTCCCCCAGCTGGAATTTGGAGCATGTGTGATAGAGCTGGAAGTGCTGTGGATGTACGTGAGTGGGAATGAAAGTACTGCTTGTGGGCAAAGATCATGGAGGAAAAAGGAGAGTAATTGAATTAATGCATCAAGGAAGAAGATAGATAATAGGTGTAGGTCATCAATTCTGTTCTTCGTGGAACAATTTTTTAGTATTTAATAATACATTTCTGAGTTGCTTAGAATTACGTTTTGCCTAAATTGTATTTGCATACAATGATGCAAAAATCAGAATTTTTCTGACAGCGGGTGTTTACTAGACAGCAAAATGAACGTAAATGGTATCGTGCATATGTTGTCTTAAAGGAAGAAGTGACGTTTTACGTGGCCTTAAATTAAAAATGAATCTTCCTGCTAAAAGTAATGTATTTTTTTGCTTGTTCCACATTTCAGCATCATAGATCAAGAAATGTTTTATGACACATAAAGTACAGATTTGTTGAAGTAGGCAGCCATAGTTGCTCTGCTTACAGCCACTAATTTATGCTGTCAATTTGTTAAGACTAATTAAATTCTGTAACTGAATATCTGAAAAAGTTTGTTTTTCTACGTCAGACAATCACCACTCTATTTATTTACTACTTACTGCATGTTTCCTTTGGACAATTATATCCTTAACTATAAAACAGTTGTTATATGATTACATTTCCCAAGGCTTGCTGTTACTAAAAATAGTTAAAGTAAAATCTTAGTTATGAAGCAGCTAAAAGATACTGTATGTTGTGGTAGTGTAGCTTTTAATTATTGTGTAATGTAAAATACTATTTATCACTGAAATCTGTGGTGTTGAATAATACTTGTAATTACATCTGAAGTGTAACTATTGTACTGATGTTATATAATTTAATGATTTCCCCCAGCATACATTTATTAAGAATGCCAAGCCAGTTTCAATTTTAAGGGACCTGATCACGGAAGCTATGGAGATAAAGGCAAAGCGACATGAGGAACAGCAGAGAGAACTAGAAGAGGAGGAAGAAAATTCGGTGTGTACCTTTTTTTCCCTATAACTATCTGTACCTTATAGATAAGTTGATGGTTTTCCAGTATTTCCTGTACTTGTGTTCAAATACTTTTCTTTACCAGGTTTCTAGCAGGTTTTTAGCCTATGAGGGCTGAGTATTCCACTCTTATTTATGATGAGTAATGCTGCTGTGAGTAATGCCATATGAGCCAGCTTTCAGCACTATTCCATGAGACGTCCTAGTAGAAAGTTTTTCTAGGACGTAGGAAAAGAAACCATGTCAACTTCAGCTGTTCAGACTAACATTAAAAAAAACCCCCAAACCAAAACTGTTAAGGTTCCACTTTCACATGTGAGCTTCTAGACAAGTGGTTTAATTTTCAGTTCAGGGCACTTAGCTTTTTTTCCTTTTTTTTTTTTTTTTTTTTTTTGTAAGGTCTAATACACAGAATAGTTGTTTATGAAGCACAGTAAGTAGTGATTACAATATGGTATAAATCAAGTTGCGCCTATAAAGTGAAAATGGTGACAGCATTTCATTCTTCACATGACGTTGTCAGCATATGTTTGAGGAGAGAAGCAGGTCGTGTGGTAAATAGGTTGCATTTAGAATTGTTTGGCAATGTTAGGAATAAGTCAGTGTTCCTGGCATTATTACTCTCCCTACATGATCTATTTTAGGTCAGTCTTGTGCAATACAGCAGTATGTGCTTCAAAGAAGTGTATTGCCACACATACAATGAGAGCCAAGGTCATTCAGGAATAACACACAGAGAAGATGGAGACTGGAATGTTAGTAGAAATCTTACAGCTTTGAGCGAACAGAGAACAGCAGTACAGTAATGCAGTCTGCCCTATCCCAAATTGTAGAATCCTTGTTATGTGCTACAGAGTGTTAGGTGATGATCTATCCATAGGAATACTTTTCAAGCAGATTCTGTGGAGTGTTTTGTATCCCGACAGACAGTATGGTCTTTTGTTTGCTGGATGTTTTTCTGTTCTAGGAGTATTGATAGCTTGTGTTTACAAAGATGGTTTACTCTGGATTGTGTTTGCTTAGTAATAAAACAGGCAGGGAAGGTTGGGATTTTTTTTTTTTTTTACATTAGGAAATGTTGACTATGTGGAGATGTGTGACTTGACATGCAGAGTTGATGTTTGTGACTTGATATGTTGAATAGTTGATCTCTGAAGGGACTGATTTGTTACCGACATAAAAACCTAATGTCTTTACTAGCACACTTTCCTCCCTACTATTGCCTTCTGAACTGTAGACCTCAAACACTTGGGTGTTGTTGATGTCTTTTGCATTAAACCAAAATTAGGTATCATGTCTGATTACTTAGTCTGAGGTTCAGATGGGGAATCAGATTGCCAGGCAGGGACGACACAATCCATGCCAGCTCGGTATGTGGTGTACACCTTCCCTCTCTACTGGGTGGAAGGGTACAACACAAGTTTGGTCCACCTTGACTGAAGAAGCATTTAGCAACTCCTCATGCTTCTTGCATGGGTACAGAAGTCAGAATGTAACACTGCACTTCCCCTGCCTCCCCGTCCCCCCCGGATTATTCAATGTTTAGTATAAGGGAACCTCAAATCCAGGATTGGGGCAGGAATCTGTTATTTGTGTTACCATTACATTTTGCCATGTACTTTTGTGGTGCAGTCAGGGAGCAGGTTATGAGTTAAAAAGACAGTGAGACTCTGCTTGTCACTAAGTGTAAAAGATAGGTGCCTCAAATCTGAAAATAAGAGAAGTATCTTTGGTTCGCAGGGCTGAGAGAGCAGAATCACAGAATGGTTGAGGTTGGAAGGGACCTCTGGAGGTCATCTGGTCTAACCCCCTTACTCAAGCAGGGCCACCTAGAGCAGGTTGCACAGGACCGTGTCCAGACAGCTTTTGAATATCTCCAAGAAGGGAAACGCCACAACCTCCCTGGGCAGCTTGTGCCAATGCTCGGTCACAGCAAAAAAAGTGTTTCCTGATGTTCAGAGGGAAACCTGTCCGTTGCCTTTGGTCCTGTCACTGAGCACCACTGAAAAGAGCCTGGCTTCATGCTCTTTGCATCTTTCCTTCAGACATTTGTACACATTGAAGTCCCTCATGAGCCTTTTCTTCTCCAGGCTGAACAGTCCCAGCTCTCCCAGCCTTTCCTCATTGGAGAGATGCTCCAGTCCCTTAATCATGTTTATGGCCCTTTGCTGGATTCTCTCCAGTATGCCTATGTCTCACTTGTACTGGGGAGCCAGCACTCCAGGTGTGGCCTCACCAGCGCTGAGTAGAGAGGAAAGATCACCTCCCTCCACCTGCTGGCAACACTCCTCCTAATGCAGCCTGGGATACCATTAGCCACCTTTGCTGCAAGGTTGCATTACTCTCAAAAATAAGTGCAGTTGTAATCTATGGAAATGCTAAGTCTGTCATTTTTTACTTATACTGACAGAATTTTAGGGGCTGTAATCATATACCAGTGCATGAACATCAACAAACCCAGAACCAGAAGTCAGCCTCCGCTTCAAAGAAATTGCTCCTAAATATGAGGCAGAAGGTCAGAGTGGATGACAGAGGGGCACAGGCGAGGATATATGAGATTAGTCAGCATGGGAAGCTGTGGCATTAAGCATATCTTCTTAATCAATTTTTTTTCAGGATCATGGTGTAGAGGAGTTTTAAAGGACAATAATGACAGTCTTGCAGAGGGCTAGAGGCAGCCCTGCCAGTAGTAGCAGGGGACCTGAGAAAAGAATAAAGGGGTTTGAAAACTTAACAGGTGAGTAATGGAAGAGGCCAGTTTGAGGTGGAGCTGGCTTCTCAGTACAGGATGAAGTGATAGAAAGAGGGCTTGTGAATGATACTAGTCAGCTCAGAAAAGAAAGGTAGTAGAAAAATGAAAAGTAGAGTATGACTTCAGCATAATGAAAGACAGAAGGGGAGAAGCTGGAAAATGAACCTTTGTAGTTGTATTACCTAGGCTGGAGGGATCACTAGATAAGACTTTAAGATGACAAATAGGCAAGAAGGATGAGAGAGTCTGGATGAAAACTTTAGCAATATGGACATTTTAAAAAGAAGGGTGTGTTTGTTAGGGTAAGCCCTTTGTACTGCTGTACTTGTAAAAGACTTCAGAATTATTTAAAAAAAAAAAAAAAATATACATTGAACATGCACATTATGCTGTATAGTATCGCTGGAGTTAATTATTGACATTCTTTTAGAAATAGTTTTATCATCCTTAGTAATTTGATGTCTTGTACTCCTTTTTAGTTTTCTATGGTGATGCTGACTTACAGGCTACAATTGATTAACTAAAATTAATACATAGTACCAAATGATGTTTGCAGGAGATGTTGAGAGAGATGGATCCTGGATACTGAGTGCATAATATATTGCATTTGACCATAATTACATAAGCCCTTGCGGTTGCATTTTTGAGCTAAGTAGTTTGCTTCCTCAGCAAGATGAGCTGGCTGCCTCTATGGGTCTATTTTAATGCAAAGTAAACTTTGTAAAGGATGGACTTAAAGTGACACTGAAGGTAGGCTGCATACAAAGCACAAAAGAGATTAATGCAAACTATCCCTTAATATTTTAGAGCATAAGAAGACAAGTTTAAGAGTTCAAGTGGGTGGTTACTGCATCTTGCTAAGGGGTGGTAACTGCTTGAACTACACATTCTAACTCTGCTTAACAGGTTATTGTAACTGTTTTTCTTTGGGGAAAACACAGAAAGGTTAATCCTTACAATCTTATGTCTGTTTTGTTTGCTGTGAGGTCCAGTAGTAAACTAGGCTACACAAATAGTCTGCAGTCAAATTCATTGCAGGCTAACGTAAGTCAAGCTGTCTTATATTTGCTACAGACCTATGTGTGTGTTTGAAGTGGCAGTAATTCAGAGGATGTGTTTGTAATACCATGGTAAGGTATATAAGAGTTTACTGTAGTTCTCCAGCAAAGGCCAGCTTTGCTCATGGCAGAGAAAATGGATGTTTTTTAAAAGTAGTGTGTGTTATTCTTGTAAACTTCAGTAGGGGGAAATTCCAAATGTAGAGAAAGATCGTGCACAGAGATAAGAAGAAGATATGCCACTCGCAAGTGGAGCAAACAAAAGGTGGTTTGCTGCTGGCAAAGTGGGAAGTGATGCTTGTCAGTGTGATAATTTTGTATTTTTTATCCTGATCATGGATAGATAAATTTCATTAGTCTTGGATATTATTCTGGAGAGGTTTTGTGCCTTTTTTCACCTTAGCTCGGTCAGCTTTATCGAAGGAAGACTATAAGCCACCATGTACTTACTACTGCAAAAATTATCTTGTAATGAACGAGAGGATGTCCAGTATTTTTGCTGTAAGCTTTATATTGAATAGTTAAACTTCTGAAAAAGTTTGCTGTTATAAAAAGATTAAGTAAAAAGGGATTTTTGTTCCTATTTTTAAAAAGATTTTTGTTTATGTTCTTTTATGCTGTTGAGATGTTTTAATTCCCTAAGTTTTCATATGGTTTTATGATTCTAAAAAATAATCTGTGATAAGGTTTGTAGTTAGGATCAAATTTTTACTTTTGTTAAAACTTTTAGTGTGATATTTGGTACTAAGTATGACTTTTGCTATCAGTAAATATATGCCTTTAACAATTTTGTATTGCTTGGTAAGCCTTGAGTGAAAAAAGTTTGGAAATACTTAGCTTTAATAGAAAAAGTGAGGGTATAAGTGCGTGAAATGAAGAATACTGATGGTGAGGTGAGGAGGAGGGATTTCCTTGTTGACAAATACAGTTTGTCAAAACTCTGTTTGGTAATGACCTATGAATAGCTTTTGTGTTGTCACAATGCAGAACTAATCTTGTTCCAAACTGGTTTTAATAACTGTTTGGTTGTAACACAGACTTCCCATGTCTTGCAACTGAATTTCAGTGCAGTACATCATTGTAAGAAATTCCAGATTCATTTGAGAGATGACACCAACTTCTCATCCAGTTGCAGTTATTAAACATTCTGATCCGTTAAAAGCACAAAACCAGCCAAACTAGGAAACAGCAGTACAAACTGTTACAATTTTTTATTTAATCAGAGAAGTTTTCTGTACCGTGTTTTCTGAATTCGTGTTATTCATGTACTGCATGCTAGAAGACTCCTGAGCAACATGTAGGTGTGATTGAGGCCTTTATTAAGTAAAATTCTGGACAGCACAGATTTTGGTTTTTGAAGCGTACTAGGCAGAGATTGATCCACAAGATTGACCCACAAGTTATTAAAGGAAACCAGGACAAAAACCAGAAGAATAAAATGAAAGCATTGGAACATTTGTGTTTGTCATTTAAAAAAATCCCAAACAAACAACACCACCCCCCCCCACCCCGAACCCCCACTTCAATTTGAAATAATGCTTAGTTTCAAAATAAGCTCAAAGATTGTGTCTTTCATTGAGTTTGGAACTTGTTTGGGGAACTGCCAGAAAAACAATAAACTAATTCTTTTTTACACTTCTGAGTTTCCCTTCTAGAAAGGGAAAACAGATAATATGAGTGCCAGTTTGGTATACTATAATGGATGAAGTCAGCAGTCCAGCATTCAAGTATAAAGATAAATAACCATTGCACATTCCTCCTTCTTGTGTACCAGTTTCCACAGAACCCTGAAGAAATACAGGGCTGCTTGCGTGTAGTTTGCATGACTTCACAGTCAAATGATAATACAGGTTTTGATAAGCCAATATGCAATGATGGCAGCAGTTCTAGAAAGAGATAATGCAAGTCCCTATGTTAACCTTGTGCAGTAGTAGTGACAGTAAGTCATGCGTATATTTCTTCATATTTTAATATCTGTGAATGTTTTCAGATTGTATATGGAATTGGAGTCGCTGTTCAGTTGGAAAGTAATAGCCACCTAACACATAAATTTTGGAAGATAATACCTTAGAAGTGGATTTTTCCCAATGACACCGCTGTGAAGTCCTCACCGTAGTAGTGCACAGGCAGACTCAAACCTGGAGAAATGCATATTTAATAACACGTAAAAGCAAGAGCAAATGTCAATGTTAGTGTTAAGTAGACTCTATCAATGTTAAAGGTCTCTCATGGGCACTGAATTGAGTCAATATACTATTGAAAAAGAATGGTTTCTGTTAACCTGTCAGGGGCTTGAATTTATTCATCGAAACCTCCGAGAATTTCCTATGTAAAGCACGAGCAGTTGTGCTCATTACTCACTGGTACATGTTTTGGGACCCATCAAGAAGAAAGGTGTAAAATGTTCTAACTATGATGTTCCTTTTGTTAGGAAACCAGATTTAACCCTAACAGTTACATTTGAGTAAGTTTTTATAGCTTTAATTCCCTCTTAAAGCCATTTATGTATTGTAATGGGCACTCAGGTTATGAATGACTCACGTAACTGAGAGTAGAATGGAGAGGAGTGGGAGGTTTTGGAGAATTAATCAGATGCAAAGATTTCACAATTATGTGCTTAATTTTCAGGATTGATTCAGATTGTTTTCCTTCAACTGAGAAAGAGTCACATCCCTAAAATTGATTCTTATATTTCATTTTTACCACTTTCTGTGAACATTTTATAGTATGCGAAGTTGCCAATTGTAATGTAAATATTTTTTGCTGTTCAAACCTTTGTATTATATAGCTGTAAATAAATGGCCAGGTTGAATAGAGTCTTTATGTATGTATCCTTCGAGAGAGATACAATATCATTACAAATAGTGCGCTCTGAATTGATTTTATGCCTGTTACGAGAGTTGCTCATGTGATGAGAATGCCTTCTGACAAACTGACATGTTTTGATAGGTGCTGAGGTAATTGTACAGATTTTTTTAATTAAGCAAAAATTGCAAGTGGTGTATTCAACGGAAGGTTAATCCCAATATCAAAGTTTAAATGTTAGTTTAGGCATTACTAAACATGACCAATCTCTTCTCCCGTGCATTTTTTGAAGTGTGCTGTGAATTGGATGCTGAGGCTGGGCAGCTGTATTATGGGAATGTAAAGTAACTCGTTGCCTGGCAGCTCGCAAGAAACATGTCTAAATATTTATTTCTGTGGATCTTTAAAGGAATGAGCTAACAAGCAGCTCTTCCTGTATGTTTTCTTTTACATTTTGATGTCTCTATTATGTGGTGAATGCTTAATTATTTTGGAATATTCAAACAAGGAATTACAACTTCAGTACTCCATTTTTGTTTTTCTTAGACACTTAGTGGTTGGCAGCTATCTGCCACTTAGCCAACCACCAATAATCAATTATTTCTATATGTAGGCTTATTTATTCATTCATACAAAAGTTTCTTTGGTTAATCATATATTAATTATAAGAAGTTGGTGTCTGTCTTCTGAAATCTTAAGAAATAATTGCTATAATATTCCTTTATATTTTTACAATATTTATATAGTTATTTTAAGGGAACTAGTGAGTCATTTGAGTTATTCTGTATTTTAAACGTGGTACACTAGGCTGTATTTTTCTGAAGGTTTTTATATTTACTTTCATGCATCTTTCATGTGTTTGTAAGTATATGATATATCTATGTATGTGTATATATATATGTAACTTTGTATGACAGTGTTAAAACTTTGTTTTCATACCATTTTTCCTTTAAGCCAAAGAACACTTCTAATTAAGTTTGATTGCAGTCCTTTAAGTGTCCTGAAGTTAGAAATATGTAAAGATGACTTTGTCGAGTGAAATATGGCTACCCAAGGGGCATAAACAACTTTTTAAGAGCATATTGTTAAAATCCACAGCAATTTAGAGCCAGAAACCGATTATAGGAAGAGTAAACATGGGGAGGTAATTGTGAGCAGCAAGTCATTGTTACTAGGTATATCAATTAGAAGGAAGTAGAAAACAAGCTTAAACGCTGTTTCGTGACATATGTCTATTGAATTTGATGGGATTTGAGTGTGTGCTGAAAGTTAAGTCTTCACCTGTTTTGCTGATGGGTCTAAGCTTAAATGTGTGCTCAGTATTAAGAATATACTTGGGTTGTAGTTGGGCTTTGTATATGTTAGGAACTTTTGCAAAATCCTTGTTCTTGACCAAACTATATTATATGTTTATGTAGCTACTACAGTGCTTTTACAAAAAGATAGCTGCGACTACAGCTGCATTTTTCAAAGGTGATGATGAGGTGTTAATAGTAAATGAAATTATTTTACAGGATACTAAATTTTGCCAGCATGTAAATCTTCCTTTAATGTATTGCAGCCTAGTTAGCTGTCTCTGGTGCCCTCTAGTGTTCTTTTTACATGAGCAAACCATAGTTGAGGAGGTTTTAAAGGCAAGCTGCCGTATTTGCTTATCTTGTTTAGTTTTTTCTTTATCAGTCTTCATCCCTTTTTTTCTTATGAATGTTAAAAACGCAACAGAAGAATCCATTAATCTTTATCACCTTGGCTCATTCGCTTCTATTGTGATGTAGACTCAGGTATGATGTGCAAGGCCATCTTTTCTGAGAAAACTTCCCATGTGATGATGAGATCTTTTATGTTACAAGCATATTGTGAAGTCTTGCATGTTGTTTCTGCTGAAGTCTTTTTGAATTGGCTGTCCTGATAATCAAGTCTCTATGTTTGCATTTTCATGCTTTAAGGGTTGGTTTTGTTAATCTTCTAACTTATTTTGGTAAATAAGGAGATCCAAACAGCTAGTCCCATAGGGTTGCAGGTTATCGGTAATGTTTTACTTGTACTTACTTTATGCTGTAATGTTGTTCAGAGTTTCTGTAGTTTATTGTATTTTTTGTAGCATTTCAAGAGATACTAATGCTCTTGCTCATGTGCTTTTTCTGTTGCTGTCTAGTGGTGTATCAGAAACCCCTGTCAAATACAAGCTTGGTGCCTATTACTTGTACACAAGAGAACGGCAGACAGTGTAATTCCAGAGTTAGCTGGCTGTATTGCTTGATTATTGGATCTGTTTTCATAAACAGTATGAGAACATGACACTTCAGCTTTAATACCTTATATTTTTTTCCTGGTTAAAATTGAGATTGTGTTTGTTTTTATTTAATCAGTGAGTTTACCTTTTTTAACAACAGATCAGAAGTTCTACATCAATATTTACGAACTGTAGAGCATGGATCAGAATTTGTACGAAGGAATCACTTTCATCTCTTGTGTAAATGTGCACTTACATAACTTGGATCCACTGGATATGTTTATAAAGTTACTTTTTCAGATCCAGTATAGTCTACTGCCATATTAGCTAAATCTCATATTTATGAGAAATACTGGAATGATAGTTCTGGAAGCAATCTGGCTTAACCCACAAAATGAATTATTTTGGGGCATGCATAGACCCCCCCAAAATTTTATATTGCTCTCTCTCAATACAACATTCCTGATCTAGGGAAAACACTATTGATCAAAGTTGTCATGTACTTCCGTTTTTGGGACAACTATTGTGTTAGTACCAAGGTGGGCTTTTGTGATCCTTAATCTTCTAGGTACTAGAAGATAACTGTTCTCTTTGCTGAGAGACAAGAGTAAGGTAAAGGCTTTTGACACTTTTAGACTGGAAAATGACACACTATTCTTTGGAACAAATCCAGATACTTGATTTGACTGAAGAAATAAAAATATAAATGTCTTTAATGAAGCAGAAGATATGAAAATGGTCACTTAGGACTCCATTTCATACTTGTTCCTACTGTGAGCCATCACTTTTTTCCACTAACTTCTAAAATAAAACTTTTAAGCCTGAGGAAAATGTTTGTTTCATTTCTGATTTCAGTTTTAGTAAGTTTAGTAAGTTTAATAGCCATTGCACGTGGATATTAATATTAGTCAAGCAAATCTGTAAATCAAACGTAACTGTGCCTTAAGCGCAGAGATTTGCCTGCCCGTATGTTAGAGACGCCACATTTATAGTGCTTAATAGGAGAAATAGCAGTATGTGAGTTGCATTCTACTGCAGTACTGAAAGAAGCACTTGGAAATAATAACTTAGTTGTTCTGGCACTTTTAAAATGCAATGCAAAAAGAGACTTTTGGACTTAACTTTCTGAGTACCCTTGTTAGAAAGGGAAAAATATAACTTGTAAAAACCACTGGGGTTAGCAAGAACATTGCGGGAGGGGCCAGGGGGAAGTAAAGAAAATTCAGATTGCCACCAGGAGGAGCAGTACTAAAATACTCTAATTTAGACAGTCCTCTAGTGCTGTAGCTGTAAACTATCTGCATCTTTGGGAATATAATTTTTTTAAGGGTAGGTTACTAAATATAGTGTTTTAGAATGCAACTAAAAAACCCAGAAAGAACACAAATGAAGAACTTCAATATTTTTACAAATTATAATCTGGAAAAAAATGATTCCTTTGACATTTGAAATTTTAATCACAGATTTGGATCTGTGTCCCAGTTTCAGTATGTTATGCTATTAGCCAGACTCTCTGAATCAAAATTAGATCTATTTTTGGTTCTCGTAGTTGAGACATAATAGAATAATTTTCAGGAGCTGGTGTATTGGTATTGCTACTAAATACAATTCTCAGTATCTACTTAGACCAGCCATTATGGAAACAGGCACTCGGGCAGTGTAGCTGGCTCGTGCACTTACGTCTACTAGAGGCAAATTGTCTGCTGTGTCAGTAAGAAATAGGAAGTACCATACCTTGTAGGGTTTGGGGGCTTGGGTAGGTTTTTTTTTCTTTTAGTTTGGTTTTTTTTTGGTGTGGGTTTTTGTTTTGTTTTGTTTTTGTTGTTTGTTTGTCCCCCCACCTTCCCCCCCTTGAGTAACAGATTTTACTTATATAGAAAATGTGTATAGTCCATTACATTATTCCTGAAATGCTGTGATGTTGTGCGTATAATCTAAATCAGACTTTAGAAAGGGGTGGGATTTCCCATTAATGTCTTCAAATATTTGTATTCCGTATGAATTTTATAATTCATTAACTGGATTGTCATTAGTTCTCTGTTTCACATTCCTGGCCCATTATTGTCACTTATTCAAAATGCTATTGTATCTCTTCATGATATTAGTTCCCCCACCCACTTAGTGGTTATGTATGTGCTCTACAGATATTTTTCTACATAGTATCAACAAGTTATTTTGCTCATTCTTGTGACACAGGTTTTTAAAGAGAACTAAATACTTGAAGTAAGCCAAGTTGATTTTCTGTTTCTGAGGTGGACTTCCAAAACTGTATTGGAGGATTGTTTAATTCCTAAATTGAACGGGTGTCTGTCATCTGGGTGCTGTGTATAATGCAAGATGCTGGGCATGATATTTAGTTAAGGGTGATCAGCACAAATCCTTGGTGATAGTCCATTGCAAAACAACCAAATCACTTTCTATAAAATGTACTGATTTTGGAACCCAAGGAGGTATAACGGGTCATGAAAATCACCGAGATACTCCAAACTGGCTGCTGATGCAAAGTGGGTGTGTGGGCCACGTTTCTGGTATATCCATCCTGCTGTACCCCTGTGAGAAAGAAGACAGTTTTTATTCTTCCTTTATATGGAACATTTTTTATTTTGTAATTTCTTTTGAAGTTTTAAACTTGGAAGTCTAGCAACGCAACTAGCTCATGTGAAGATATAAACCCAATGAATAAGCATCTAAATGATTGCTTCTTACCTTTGTGTTTTTTAAATGATCTGCTGCATTCTGATAAATGTTTCTTCATAGGATGAAGATGAACTGGACTCTCACACCATGGTGAAGACCAGTTCAGAGAGTGCTGGTACCATGAGGGCCACAAGCACGATGAGTGAAGGCGCTCAGACAATGATTGAACACAACAGTACTATGTTAGAATCAGACTTGGGGACCATGGTAATAAATAGTGATGACGATGAAGAAGAAGATGGGACCATGAAAAGTATGTTGTTAATTTACTTTTCTTTTAATAACGTAATATGTTTTCTCATGCTGCATGAGAACATTGTATCATCAGTGGCTTTTAAGCAACAAGCCCTGTGGTTAAAATAGGAGGAGAGGGCTATTTGTGTCTCTTAAGTGCTCTCTATAGTTTGTGGAGAAAAAGTTGACTATAGTGGCAGATGCAAAGCAGAAGCCTCGTTTTGGTGCTTTGCTAAGTCTCTCTGGAAGACTCTAAAATTAGCCTTCTGTGAATTCTCCCTTCTACTGCTTGTCTCTTGCTTTTTGCCTCCTGTCTTACATATATTTGGACCAGTTTCTTGGAGCTAACCTGAAGTGATGCGATTATGTGAGAAGCTGCTGCTTCAATGTCAGTGGTCCTGGGAACTCATCATGACTCTCCATGGGTTCAGTAATCAGTACACATCTTGCTGCAAAATTATTTCGTACCTCATGATCAATTAGCAGATTTTTATTTTATAACTGAGTGTTACTATTTGAACATATGTTGGAATGTAATTCAATAATGCTTGATTTAAGGCAGTGATCAAAAGATCGTTGAAACCTAAGTAAAAAGTGCAAATTGACTTCAGCATGTAAGGGAGTATGTTACAAAGAGGAAAAAAAAATTGCAAATGTTTTAAAGTATGAAGTATAAGTTACACTGAAATATGCGTAAATACATATTGGTTTAATAGTTAACTTACGTATTTACGTACCTACATATTGATGTGCTCATTATTTGGCTGAAGACTACTGCAGAATGAGGCCCGTTGAATTTAATAGAATTATTTGCTTGAATGGGCAGCATGAATAGATGAATCTAACTCAAGCTGTAGGTGCCTGATTTCATGAGGCACAATGTAATGTTTAACTCCAGGCAATTGTTTGGGGTGGGGGGCGGGGGAGGTAATAAATAAAGCTAACGTC
Source organism: Fulmarus glacialis (assembly GCF_000690835.1). NCBI lineage: Eukaryota > Metazoa > Chordata > Aves > Procellariiformes > Procellariidae > Fulmarus > Fulmarus glacialis. Next base: position 13,869 of record NW_009189507.1, read on the forward strand.
TCAAGAGTGGAAATCAGTGCCAAATAAATAACTTTATTGAATGCTTTATAGCAAACATAAAGTTACATTTGTGTTTGCACATATACATCTGATGTGATTTGTGCAAGATTAGTTGGAAGTACAAAGCAGGAATATGTTTTCTTTGCGGTTTAATGTACAGCAAATTGGAAGGAAGGAGGGGTTTTGTTGGGTTTTTTTGTTTTTTTTGATTTTGGGGTTTTTTTTTTTGGTGTGGGGTTTTTTTGTGGTTTGTTTTTTTGGTTTTGGGTTTTTTTTTCCTAGTGTTCTCAGGAATAAGATAGCAAACATACCTGTTGATTAGTGATTAGTTTAAGTAGGATTATTCACCTCGTGAAAACACTCAGTACGTGCTTTAATTCGTTTTCATGCTGAAACAGAATATTTGCCTATTAAACTGTGAGGCTAATGGGGGGGTTAGTACAAGTGATCTCAAACTCATCAATTTCAACAAATTAAGGAAAAGATGAGTGATTTAAAAAAAAAAAAGAGAAAGATATTACAAGCAAATTTGGAGTAAAGGATAATAAAGTAATTCTTAGGGTGGAAGTATGATGAAGAAGGGTCTTGTGCAGCCTTTCAAATCACTTCAGGCTTAATAACTATCCATGTAGTTTTTATATGTGCTGAGAGGAAATACCTGTTAGTACGCTGAACAGATCAAAAAAGAGTCATTAGGTTTGCACTGCAATCTCTTATCCGTGTCCTATTTATCTACTATGTTGCTGGAGACATCATTTTTAAAATGTACTGTTATTTTCCATTTTTAATTGATTCCAGTAATAATCTGTAGTTAGAAAGGGATTTACCTTTCTACACCTTGGCATTTAGTCAGTATAATTCTTAAACCCATTCTTCCTTCTTGTCAAACAAGAATATATAATCTTTGGTACAGTAGGTTTCCTTCCCCTCCCTTCCCGCCATAGGTGACTGTCTTGAGACCTGTAACTCCAGCGAAAGAAAGACAGCAAAGTGGAGGTAGCCTGATGGCAAGTGATGGTTTCCTCATTCAGCTGGCAAGCGACAGGTTTGGTTCCAGCACTTACTTGCTGAACTTTCCTGTATTTTGCATTAGACACCCATTGATTAAAAACTAGAAATAATTCAAGAATGGGACCTTCACATCTCTCAACTGAAAATAAATATAAATCCACTGTAGCTAGTCCTCCTCTGGTTCTGTGATTCATGTGCTATTGGCTGAAAGAGGAGTAATAGCAAGTGTCCTAAATAAATGTCACCAGGAAGGGATATACAAATCCTTGCTTTCCCTGAGAGGCAGACATAGATTTTGTGCTTCTTTGTGCTTGACAAAGACACAAGATTTTGGAGATTGGTTGCTTTTTCCAATCTACCTTTATAGGCAAGGTGGGCACTTTCTAGATCTTTGTGTGATTTGATTATAATAAATCAGAACAGGTAGCTTAAAAGTACTCTTTGATACTTCTGAATAATAGAACATTGCAAGCAAGAAGCTTGGAGAAATAAACTCCGTTAACTATGGAAGAGGGATTTCATTTCCTTCCTAGAGACACAAAATATTTATGACAAACTTTTTTTTTTAAATTGCTCTTGTGTTTAGTTTCACATTTTGTTTCCTTCTGCCTTTTGTTTCCCTGCTCAAGGACAAAATAAGAAACAATAATAAGTTTTTATTTTTAAGTGCCCATGCTTAGAGGCCTCTGGGAGCCATGACAGAAAATAACTAAAAACATATTTTTTTCACAAGTAGGGAATTGTGCCCAGATAAAATTGGGATTTGGAACAAAAAGAGGCCTGTCATCCTACCCCAACATACAATATACAGCCTAGCAATAAAGAACATTTATGCCTTCTTGCTTAGTATGCCTGTGTGTTTTCTGAGCAGAGACTATGCGGTATGTACCTAGAAGGAGGGAAGAAAATGCAGAATACAGAGAGGTGGGAGGACAGAGCTTAACTTTTTAGGAGGTTTAACATGGAGTGGAAGAAAGAGTGGGATTGATGGAAGGTAGTACTACTTTTGTTCAGCTGCTCGGATTGTACTTACTGTCATGTTGAAACTTTTTCATATCTTAATTCAGAGAGCGGTGTTGAGACCGGCTTCCCTGCATTCCCTTTGTGGCTTTTTGGCAAGGCTTAGTGTTAGGGCATTCTGGTTCACCAAGAGTACTTCTGATTGTTCTCCTTTCTCTTTTTCATTAACACCACCCCACCCTGCTTCCCCTCACCTCCTCCCCCCCTCTCTCCTTTTTTTTCCCCCTGTTAAATTTATATTTGCCATCTGCTTTGGGCTGGCAAACAAGTTGCCTCTTCTTGTCATTTGGACTTCTGGGTTTCTGACTGTTGCTTCAGACTTCAGTGAAGCTTCTAGATAGTTCATGGTTGGTAATGAATATATTAGAAGAAGAGGACAGTGACCTAATGAAGTAGCATTGGATAGATAGAATGTAGAGAAGTGGAAAGGTTTTTGTTTTATTACTTTTTGCCCTATAAGACATGAAATGTTTTAGGTTTAGTCAGTGTATTTCTTAAATATTCTTCCTTCTTATCAAACAAAAGAATATAATCTTTGGGACAGCAGGCTTCCTTCCCCTCCCTCCTCTCCCACTGGTAACTGTCTTGAGACCTGTAACACCAGTGAAGGAAAGCCAGCAAACTGGAGGTAGCCTGATAGCAAGTGATGGTTTCCTCATTCAGCTGGCAAGCGACAGGTTTGGTTCCAGCACTTACTTTCTGAACTTTCTTGTGTTACTGTATTATGGGATCCTTGATTACAGCGGGACATGCCCCACGCTGTAGAACCTACATTTTGAAAGGAGAATTCATGAGTTGGTTTTTGTTTTTTTTTTTTTTTTTAAGGGATTTCAGTCCTTCCAGTGTCAGAGATTGTGCCATGCTGTAAGTCAGTCTCCTCTGTAATAGGAGGTGGATGCTTGGTTGGCTCTGGAGTGATGCTTCATAACTCTTAGCAAGGCCTAAGTCCTACAGCTGGTTTTTCAACTGAAAAGCAAAAGCTATTGATAGTGTTTTATAACAACCTTTATATAGGACCCGGGTCCTATAGTGACCCGGGTCCTATAGGAATTCAGCAAGGAAGCTTAATTATGGGCTGGTTTCAGTTGTGTTGTAATACAGGCATTGATATTTCATGGATGTAGTTTTGTTAAAGCATGTTTATTGTGCCCACGTTAAGACAGTTTGCTTGATGCCATAAGCAGGTGTAGTAGTACTTTACTCCTGTATATAAAGAAAGAGATTATAGGTGTTTCCAAGCCTATTTCAGTCCTTGAGCTCTCTCCTGTAATTGGTAATAAAGTTGTTCATGTATGCCACTAGTAGTAGAATCTTTTACAAAAGGGAATTTTTTTCAAAGAAAAACATCATGTTGGCAATTCTGCTTCAAGAGCTGTTGCAAAATGCTAGCTTACCGTGGATTTTCTTTGTTTTGCTGAAAGCAGAAATAAAGTATAACTCAGCTGGAATGAACTAATGGGTTTATAATAGTAGTGTCATTGAGTATTTTTTCTTCTTCTCCAGAAGGTGGAAAAATAGAACAAAAGTTATTAAACCAGTTTTATGAGTCTTGTTCTCAGGAAGCAAAGCAATGTTTTGTACAGGAAACTCTTTTCCCCATTAAAAAACCTTTAAACTTGAGTTCATAGTCCTTCAAAAAGTCTGTGAAGGCTTCAGCTGGTTGAAAGATATGTGGATTTTCCATTTATGTGCCAGTTGCAATTATTTCTGATAAATAGGTATATTATAAAACAAAGAAAATACTGAATGAGGCCTGAATTGGAATGAAGACTTAGGTGCGTAAATCACTGTAATGTAAAAACTGCAAACTCGGTAGCCACTTTGTTACACAGCTCTCTGTAGTCAAACGTTTCTTAGATACATCCTTTGGTAGGCTCCCAGCTGCTGTGGCCTCAGGAACTGGTGATTTAGTTTCTGCTGATGCTTCTGTGCGATTCAGAAACTAAGTAGACTGACCTCTCATTCTTTGAAGTCGTTGTCTAATAGGCATGTATTAGCAGCAGAACTCGCCCACTCATAAAATACAGTCACAATTTCTGCTTAAAATGTAGCTGAAGGAAGTGGCTGTGGCAACTTTCTACGTGGTAGTTCAGTGTTAAGTGCATTTGCCTGGAGATTGAGGTCAACATTCCAGGCTCTCTTCAACCTTACTGTATTCAAAGCTTCCGTCTCCCATTTCCCAGGAGAATTATTGCAGCTGCGTTGTAGGCCACCTTGTGTGGTGAGAAAGAAGTGGTAGGAATGTATGAAATATAAAGCCTAAGTAGTATATGTTGTTGTATAAGCTGTTGTAGCTTTTGTAGTAGAGGTGATAGTCCAAAGAAGGCTAAAAGCTGATTGTATTTCTCACTCTGATATATAGTGACAAAGCAATATATTTTGAGGGAATGAAGATACTGACAGGTTCTTCACAGAAGCACTGCAGACAGGAGAGCCTGATCCCCTAACTTCACCAAAGAGGCAGCAGCTGGACATGTTCCTCAATCGAGTGGCAGATGGAGATCTCCAGGATGGGGAATGCTGTGGAAGCTTGTGGCTTTTGGCAAGAGGAGGAAAGCTTTTCTCTGTAGATTTGCAGGTGCGGAAGAGGTCCAGTGCCCTGATAGTAATGGAGTAAGAGAAAGACATAGAAACTTCCCATAGGAAATTGTAAAAATAAAAAAACCCCACGAAACCCCAAACAAACAAACAAACAAAACACCACCACCACCACACGCCCCCTCCCAGTGGGAGTAGTGGGAGACTCCCTTCTGTAGGAGATGGACGCCCTTATCTGCTGACCTTACTTGCTATCTAGGAAAAGGTGTTTCTTGCCCAGGGGCCCAGCCCCACAACATTGAAAGACTGCCAGGGCTTGTCCAGTGCTTAGACCATTGTCTCCTGCTGCCCATCCACGTGGGCACGTGCCAGTGATACTGCCAGAGGAGACCTTGAGAGTGACCTCAAGAGAAACTCCAGGGTTATGAGAATGTTCTTGATCATGATGGTGAAGGGAAAACCTTGGAGGAATAGATGGATTCTATGGGTCAACACTTGGTTGAGCCTCTAGTGTTGTTGACAGAGGTTTGACTTTTATGACTATGGGGACCTCTTTGAGGATCAGGGACTGCTGTGGAGAGACGGGTTCTGCCTGACAAAGTAAGGCAAGAGTGTTTTTTTGCCAGCAAGCTGGCCCTGAGTTAGCCAGACCAGCATGGGGGAACATATACGTGGCTCAGCCCAACATAGAGTATAAAAATTTAACAACTAACAACAGACCTTTTTAATGGATTTAAAATCAATTTAATGTTAATATAATACTTTCCAATACTTACTGGAAATACATCACTACAAAAGCATTTTTCTTTATAGATTACATCAATTGAATTTGATCAAAACATGCATTAGAATGGAATGTGCATTGCTTCTTATTTTGAAGTGTGTGTTTAGAATTATTTATTTTAGTTATGATACGTTTTTGAAACAGTATAATAAAGTTGGTGTTACGTCATGGCCTCATTAATTTTACTTTTTGGAAGAAGTTCTCTTACATAACTATTTGAGGACATCCCCATTGGCCATATTCTTATCAGTGGTATTGCTGAGGTAGAAATTATGTTTTCAGTGTCCGTGGTGGGCTCTGCGTTCCATGGCTTGCCAGCAGTTTCCCAGACTGCTGTTTTTATTGTGGCTTTCTTTCCAAAGCCGTCTTGAAGTCTTGCAGTGGGCAAGAATAGGGATGATAGAAAGCTGATATTCTTAAATGTTGAAACTGTGGCAAACATTTTTAAACATGATTGTCTCTTGTTGAAGAGTAAAGAAAAATGAGAACAACTGGAAAATCCAAATCCTCCTAGAATGGAACAGCCTATTGCACAATAGATTTTCAGTGCAAATGTGGAGTGATACTGTTTGTACTGCAGATTTTTTGCAGCAAATACATAGCTTGTGTAAAAAGTAACTTACTGGATAGTTGAGTGAATTAATTGTCCTTAAAGGAATCTTTATGTATTTATACTTCTAAATTTCTTGGTTCTTGAAAGACAGTTGACAAGATACCATTACGCTGTTCTTCATGAAAATTAGAAAAAGTGCCTTCAGACCAAAATGATCTTCTAATAACCTTACATTTTGCAAAAAAAGTGGAACCTACATCAGTTTACTCTGGCATAAAGAGCCTGACTGTTCTGTAAAGTCAATACAAAAAAGGTAAGAGCCTTCACAGGGTCTTCAGACATTTTTTTACATTGGGGAAAAAAACAAACAACCTTGAAACACCTCTGGTCCCATCGTTTTGCAGGCATATTTCTGATTTTGTGTGTGAGTTTTTGTATTTGCAGTGAAGGTAAGCAGCTCTTGTTCTTTTAAATGGATTAACTAACTGTATACTAAATTGGAATCAGAAGTGAGTTCTAAATTCTTATTTATCAAAACAAATAGAACAAATCCTCAAAGTGTAAAATAAATGTGCTTTGCTCATCTTGGAGTAATTTCAGTCCTTGTTGTCCCACCTTCCTTAATACCCATTTGATAGCAAGGAATTTGGAGGGGTTGGTTTGTTTTACATATGTAGGCAGTCTTCTCGTACATATATAAGGAAGATATTTATAAATAGCTCTAAAACTTAAGAGCAGTGCTTGGAAAATCTTTAGTATTTTCTGTTACCTGAAAGGAGGGAGACTGTCTTACCTGTAATGGACCAACATTTTGGTACTTAATTCCTAACAGAGACACTGGTAATCTTCTTGTTTATAAGTATGTCTCAAGGATGAAACATAAGAACAACCATCTCAGCAGAAGAAAAAAATTGGTTGTGAAAGGCCAACAATGTGGTGTCCTATCTTTTTGGTACAAATAGTTTCAGGGTATTTGGGCAACGATCAGCAAGTAATAAAAAGTTTGTATTAAGAAAATGCATTGTATTTCTGTTTTTAATTCCACCTCCTTCACTACCTTCTCTTGGATCTGTTTTCTAAATTTATGCTTTGCAAAAGCTTAGATTCTTCCATTTTTGCCCGTTAGTGCTTATTTCTGTAGTTATTTGGCATCCCTGCTGTTTACTTCCCATCCCTTCGTCAATCCCAGACTTAAGAGATCCAGAAACCTTATTCAAGTGATCTTGAGTTCAGTGGGGGCAAACTTGGCTGATTCTGGAGAAGACTGTGTGGTCTGTTAAATTCAACCTAGAGTTTAGTTCACTGAATATTTTTGTTATAGTTGTGGTTGTCATTGATTAAAAGATGGTGAGTAGAGATAACTATGATCTGGGATTAGAAAAGAATGTTAGAAAAGAACATGCAACAAGTGAGAGAAAAATCAGCTAAAAAAAATATGAGGAGGAGAAGGTGTGTATGGAAACATGGCAGACTGAATGGAGGAATCTTCATGGAGTTGAAGAGAAGCAACTGGAGTCAAGTGCAGTAAAGCCTAGAGCAAGACAGTAGAATACCACATTAAAAAAGCCAGAAGAAGTCTTACTAGAACAGAATAATTTAGAAAAAGCAGAAAGAAAAGAACAAGTAAATCAACATGCTGTAAAAGATGGCAGTACAAAAATAAGCATTAATGGAAAAATTAGGCTGCTATTAATCATGCAGCAAAATTAGAATAAATTGAAAAATCTTTAGACAGAGGGAATGGGAAGAGATGATGAAATAAGGGGTGAAAGAGGAGGGGGAAAAAACCACTTAATGAATTAATAAAAACGAATGTAAAGACAGATAAGAAGATCAGCAAGTCCTAGTGATCATGTTAAACACAAGCTTAGAAGATATTTTGAGTGGTTTACCTTTTCACTTGTTAAAACAAGTAGTTCAAATAAAAATTCCCAATTATTTTATTATGCTTATAATTAAAAAGTATAGTTCTACTTGTGGGTTGTTTTTTGGTGGTTTGTTTGTGGTTTGGGTTTTTTCTTCCCAGCTTGGTTATTTATATCACTGATTCTGTTTCATATTTTGCTTGTGGAAATGTATTTCATATTTCTCTATGTAGAATGTGCTACCCTGCAAGCCAAGTACACGTTTCGTGAGTCAATGCTATGCAGAATATAGTCTCTGAGGTGACAGTTATGTAGAACTACTAAAGCATTTCTTATGTTTTATTTATTGTTCTATTCAGTAATGAATTTGCTTTGAAATCCCACAAATGAAAACAAATTTCAGTCATTTAGGGTTGTTAATAAATTTTTTTACATTTAGTTTCATGAAAAGGATAATAGAACGGGAGTTCACGCTGATCTCGATCTGCTTCGTAAAGCTTTTGCAGCTGCATAGATGATGACAAAAATTCCCCAGGGTTTCCACACCATGGAGATAGGGTGCTTTGCAGCCATCTGTAGAGTGTGATCCCATAATTTGTTGAGAATCCTCACTGGCAATGAATTTAATTAAGCAGTGTCTAGACACAGTTTGTGCGGTTGTTTTTTGCAAGTTCTTTTTCTAAATAATTTTTAAATTGCACCTTTGGTGAAACTGATGGAACTCTGTTGCTTTTCTACAAGTGCCCATGGACCAGGCCTTGAAGTTAGAGGCATTCAGCACCCAAAGGGATGCTTAGCACCTTGTGTTATTCAGTCTCTATAACAACAAATAGATATCACATGAAGTAACTTCTAATACTATTTGTGTGTGCAACTCTGAAATGTCTTGAACATTTCTCCACGTTGTATCTTGCTACAAAAATATCATTCTTCGGCTATGAGCTTTTATGCCAAAGATCCTCAGGGGACAAATGGAGGCTTGCACCACATACAGATGACTATTAGTTTCTGTAAAATCCAAGAAAATTAATAAATGGAGTTTTATTTTATAGTGCAGTAAATCTTTAATTTTAAATAGTTTTAACTTTTTTTTCTTTTTTCTTTCAACTAAGGAAATGCTACTTCACCGCAAGTTCAAAGACCTTCTTTCATGGACTACTTTGATAAACAAGATTCCAAGAATAAAAGCCCTGAAAACTGTAATCAGAACATGCATGAACCTTACCACATATCAAAAAATGTTTTCCCTGATAACTGGAAAGTCCCTCAAGATGGAGACTTTGATTTTGTAAGTACATTTTCATTGTTTACTTTCTTGCATGCTGTTTATTTTATATGTGCCAAAAATAGTTAATCCCTTTCTATAACTATGTTAGTACAAGTAAAATAAGAAAACTTTCAAGAATATCATCCAATTATCTAATCTTAATGCCTCATCCTGGTTGTTGAAATAAGTACATTTGCTTAACGCAGGACCTTTTTAATGAGGAGTGGTATGTGACATTATGAATATACTTCTTTGTAACTACTTTTTTTTTTTTTAAGTAATTTTGGTTCTTTATAGTTTATGTGTTATAACAACTTTAAAATTTGACCCAGTTCTATTTTAAAAAAAAAATTGCTGCAGGCATGGAATATTGTTGTCATGTTTGCTGCGTATCTCAGTAAAATGATAAGCATTTTAAACTGGATTAGAGCCGTTTAATTAATTTCCTTGGAGGCGGTTCAGATCACCTACTGTTTTTGCACAAGCCAGCTTGTTCATACTATTCCAGTAGTGCACATCTCTCTACACAGAATTATTCTATCTAATACCAGTCTGTCTATTTTAGGGTGGGGTTTTTCCCTCTCCAAAGTGTGTATAGTTTATTTCTTTTTGCCTATGTTGCAAATTGTAGCAGGGGCAAAAAGAAAATCTTCCTAAGTTTTAGGCTGCTCTTAAAGTGAAATAATTAATTACTGTTTTGAGACTTGTAGATAATTATACCTGGGTTTCACCTTTGTTAATTTTTTTTAACATGTTTGAGGAAAGAATTTAGTTTATCTGTTGTAGATTAAACATGTTCTTAACTGCTGTGCGGTAGCTAAATATGATCACATGGCACCTTTTTGAAAGTACACTTGGGATTTGGAGAAAAATGTTGTGTTTAATTTTAGGTGACAGCTGTAGGTGTGGGGTTTTTTCCCCACTTCTCACTTACTGCATTTCTACGTAAAGCTGACTCTTAAATTTAAACTACCGGAGTAAAGCCAGTTAAATAGCACAGTACAAGCTGTTGCTGCTGGAGAGTTTTGATTAAATTGGATTTTGGTTTGGATGGGGTTTTTTAGGCTTTTTTTTTTTTTTTTTTACCATAAAATGCAATAGTCATCATCCTGATAACTGACTAACAAAATAATTATTTGCACTATTCATTGGGAAATAACTGGCCGTTATTTAAGTGGGGTTATTATAGTGGCAATAAAATTGCCCTTAGAACAATTTAAAATTCATCTTATCTTTTCCATTACTTAAGAAATGCAAGCAAAAATGATTCTTCTTGTAAATGCTAAGATCTTGATTCTGTAAGTGTTTATTCATGAGTAATTCGCACATGAATAATCCTCTGGAACTTGTTGACATTGCTTGTACATCTGAAGTTGCCTTCTTGGAATAGGCATTTGTCCTAGAACCAAACCTGAGGAGTTCTGATCTTCAGAAACTAACTGATCTCTGTGTTGTAGGCAAACCTTGCTAGTGGTCTTAGACTGGCAAGTCAAAGACTTCAGAATCACAGAATGGTTTGGGTTGGAAGGGACCTTTAAAGGTCATCTAGTCCAACTTCCCTGCCATGGGCAGGGACATCTTTCACTCGTTGCTCAAAGCCCTGTCCAGCCTGACCTTGAACACTTCCAATGATGGGGCATCCACAACTTGTCTCCAACCTGTTCCAGTGTCTCATGGAAGTTATGTGATGTGCAGTTTGTCCTTGACTTCCTAAAAAGGCAGTGTTGTAAGGCTTGTTGCTACAAAATGATTCTGATTGAAGACCAAATAGGATTTTAAAAAAAAGTAAATAGCTGTTTGCATGGGCAATGTATGTAGTTGGGGAGGGGGGGAGGGGGTTTAAGCGTGACAAAAGCCAAATACTTCCATAGATAAGCCAGCCTAAGAAAGAGTTTAGGAAGACTCTTCAGTAATGGATGTACTGCTTCAGAGTAGTCCACTCAAGAATACATTTCTCTGAAACATCTGGTACCAGCTGATGTCACACAGGATGTTGGTTTTAACAGCCTGCTGGTTTGATCCATAGGCAATTATTATTTATTTGTATATTCTAGAAGCACTTCTGTTTATATTTTAGACAGCAAGCGGCAGTATTGGTAAGTGGCCTGCAAGAGACTTTCTGAAAGGATAAATCAGTGGGCAGCATGCATAATGTATTGTCTGCTCTTTGTAAGATCAACATGAATGTTTTCAGTTGCTGACATGAAGTCTTTAAATGATTGATGAAAGAGATAAATAATGGAAAATTTTGTACTAGATAATTCCATTTTATTTTGTTTGGAATTAGCCTTAATGGGATCTAGAAAGGGATCCTAACAGTAAATACTGACAGTCATCATTTTACTTAAAAAAGGGGATTGATACACTAGAACTAAAATATAAATGATCAAAATCTAACTTAATGCTAGAATACTGTAATAGTACTCCAAATTTCTATGTAGAAGAGGAGGGATGCTTTGTAAGTTGGAGGTCACCAAACTCATTTGCTGAATGATACCATTATTCTTATTTACCCGTATATCCTTGTAAGCTGTACATAGCATGCCAGTGCTGGCAGCCAACAAGTGATTTACTTGTGAGCCAGGGCGGAATGACAGTGCCATGCTAAGAAGAGATACTCAAGTGTATCGAATGGAAAGACTTACAAGTTTTTTTGTGTATGTGACTGTTACAGCATAAGCTAGAGAAACAAAATGCATTGAGGTGGGAGGGAGAAGGGAACAGGAGGAAGAAACAATCCTTATAAATCCCTACAACTAATCAGTTTGCTTATTTCTATGTATAAGGTGAGACCTGCAGAATTCGAAGCTAATTCTTGTGGCCAAATGGTGTATTTGCTTTAGGTCACAGTGATATTTTATCCTATTCCTAGTATATTTTACTGTTTGATAAAACAATACATAGTTACTTAATTTGTTTAAATATACATCTACATGTAATGCAGATATAGCAGTTAGTCTTACCCACTTGCTGCTATTTTTAGATAATGTAAATAAACAGTACAGGAAACTTCTCATAAGGTAGGTAAATGAATGTATAAAATAATGCAAAATGAACTTAGAGCACTAAGTCTGATTTGAAAGTTTTTGTGTGGTCATAGTTTTCTGCTCTGATGTAAATGTTTTAAAAACTCCTTGCCTATGAAAATAGAAGACTTTTCCAAGAAAATAAGATGCTTTGGTCATCAAGCTGAGATTTTAAAAAAGTAATTTTAGCATCATTTTTTTCTTCTGTAAGTACATATTTATGCTTTGTTTTTCACTGTTGAAGTACATCTGTTTTCAAATTCAAAAGCTGATCTAACTTCTTTTTCACTAATGCCATATGGGAATTTGAGATCCATGTCTGACTGTTGGTCCTGCGGGCCTTCAGTTCCGTGATCAATCAGTGCTGGTTATTGATATAATGTTCCATGAATTGATGAGAAAAAATTGCCACTGCAGTTTTGCATTGTATTGAATCAGGTATATCGCAAATAACTAGACTTAATTCTGGTACTGTATAGTCACCTTGAATATTACATTATTCCAAATTTACTCTGTTCTGTGTGTTTCAGGACTAAGGTACTGTTTTCCATGCATAAGAGGTCTTTGGGGTTTCTATGCTACATTTCTTCTTGCTTTTTTTAAAAAAATAAAGAACCCCAAACACTTTTGAACGTTGTCTTTTCTGTTTGTATAGGGTTACTTTTTTTGATTTTTGTTTTCAATTATTTTGTCATCTATTTTTGTTGTCTCGTGATAAATTCTGAAAACCAAAAGTATGGGTCTTTTATATCAGTGAGTCTTAAAGAAATATATTTCTGGGGAAGTACTTGTAAATGTTCTGTTTTGTTTTTTTCCACTTCAGCCTTTGAAATGGAAGTGTTGAAGCTCTGATTGGATATAAATCTTCCAAAAACCAAACTAGCATTTATTCAAACTTCAGCTTTTATATTGAACTTTTAATATATATTTCACACTCAAGAATCATAGTGGATTTTCATTTTCAATGAATACTATCAGACTATAGGTAGTTCTTTTACACATTTACATTCTTTTTAAGGGGCGTGCAGCAGATGGCAAAATTAAAGCAATATTTTTAACCCTAATTCTGTCAGTTTTACTTGGGGTTAAGTGATATTTTATTCACAGCAAACCTTGGCGCCGGTAGGTCTAATCAAGAAGATACTACTCATTGTGAGGAAAAGCGGCATAATGTCTTTGAATAAAGAAAGATCCGGTAAAGCTATATAGTATACGGGTATGTTATTCATAGAAATGTTAATGATGCATGGTTTAAGCAGCTTTTCATAATGAGGCTTAACTGTTTAATGGGTCAACTTTTTGTCTTAGCTCACAAGTCAGCAGTTTGGATCAAAATTCCAAATTACAGCAAATGATATGTTTGTTTCAACCATCTAAGTGACTAGTCCTTTTAAGAACACTTGTTTTTTATAGATGTTATGTATTCATGTGACCATGTTGCTATTATAATAGCTTTGTTCTTTCCATGGGGAATATTTTCCATGAGATATGTACATGCTGGAGAGAGCTGTGTATTAAATGAGCAGTATAACTGCAAGGGGTTGTTGAAGCAGCTTGCTAAAATTTCTTTTTGTCTTTCACAGTTGAGGATTTTGTGATATTTTGTGTAGCATTTATCATGTTTTTATGGGCATTATAGAAGATAGTTTTCACCAAAAAAAGTGAACTTTTAATAAGCAAGAAGTGCCCGAAATTTTTATCATGTGGGGAAAACCAGGAAAATCTTAGCTTGCTAGATTAATGTGCTATGTGTACATGTTAAATAACCTGCTGCTTACATTTTTATTGTATCATAACATTTTACATCTCAGTAAGATACAAAATTGCTCTGTAAATCCTTCTGCCCCTTAGTAATGTGTAAGTGTGGGACACGATGTTAAAGGATTTACATGAACTACAGTGAAGTGATATCTAACTGATGATAACCTGTGAATTAACATTACTCAGAATGAGTTGCTAAACTTCATTTGCGCTGATTGAATATGTTATTTCATTTTAAATGAGTCACTTACTTTTTGTTACGAGATGATAAAATGTAAAAAGGCAAATCTATTTATTATAGCAATACTAGGGTAATGATTTCTGTCTTTAGTAGAATTATTTCCAAACAGGAATGGTGTCCAGATTATTAAATATTAAACAGTGAACATGTAGATTGTGTTTTGCAGTAACTGCAGTATCATGTTTAAGTAGATGCATTTTGGGTGACTTAAAGATTCTGGAATAGCAACAAAAATTTAGAAAGCCATCTGTTACCCTAGGCAGAATATTTCTCTGGGTTTCAACCAGAACAAATACATTAGAATATAATCATTGTGAAATAATAGTATTGCAGATACTGAGCACTTTAGTTAACACTTATAAACGTATAATGTGACAATTGAGTCAGTTAAAAAAAATATATACCATAAAATAACTGAAGGCCATATAGAATTTAATTAAAACTTCAGTAATAAAGCTAGGCTGAGTTAGCTTCACTGGAAATACTTCTTTGTCCAAAACCTTGGCTGGGTTTACTCTGATTTTATTTAAGCAGCAGATGAGTTTGTTTGGTACAGTCTTCTTTCTAATTAATGGGAATTAATATATTTAATCTATTTTCAACCATTTGAGATTCTCCTCTAAGTCATTTGAAAATTTTAAATTAAGTATTAACATATATTCATTTGCTTTGTTTTTAATTAGTTGCTTGAATATAATAAAGCATTTTCAGATGCTGACAGAAGAACGTTTTCTTAACTAAGCAAATATGAAACTTTGGTTTTTGGGTTTGCATGGGCTGTAGGCATGTGAGATAAACAGAAGATTATTTACAATGTCATAGAGCTAACGAAAGTATTATTGGTGTCGGCAGTCTGCATGCAGAGTTCCATTAATTTCAGTTCAGAGACAGCTAAGAGAGGAGAGACTGGAAAATGAATATAATGAATATAATATGCTTTATCTAGCTCATTTTGTGAGGACAGCGTGAACCTCAGCAGTGGAGGTTTTCTGTATCTCTTAAAATACGTGGCTTCCTGTGTGTTGAGTGGTTATTTAAAAAAATGAAAGGTGTGGGGGTAGTTCAATGGGAGAGAGATTCGTATTAGGAGTCTGCTGTGGATGGTTTGTTAGGCTTATCATGCAGCTGTTCAGGCAGACAGTAGGGGAGGTTGTGCCAGCCTGACATGTAAACTAAAAATGTATTATTGGTTGGTGGTTTTTTTTTCCATTAGGCAAAGAGAATGGACCAACCTATTACACTATTTTTTAAAAAAACTCTGCAAGTCAAATACTAACTGTTTTATCTAAATCCTGTTTGTGTATTCTGACCACAAAAGGAGAATTATTTTTCTTGCAGAGAGTGGGGGAATACACTACCTGAGCAGAGTGTTTCTCCAACTGGTATTGAATATAGGATCCTTTCTCTTTGAATATGTCCCTTCCCCTGTTAGTATAGAAGTAAATAATTGAAAATCAACCTAGTAGTTTGGTCTTATATATAACTAAATTGTTTAGGCTATAAACAGAATCAATCCTTTCTGTTTCTCTTAAATTGTAGGATTATTTTAAAGCTGTTACTCTGATCACTGAATCATTCATGCCAAAGTTGCTAGTGCTGTACTTTCGCAGTTTTGGAAGGTGAATTGCGCCATCTGACAAAGATTGTATGAATTTTGTATCCTAAAAGAGCACAGAAGACACCCTTCTAGGCCAAAAAGCTTTTTGCATTCTTACATGTGAAAAACAGAATTAAAGATTTTTACTTATCATTGACATGCCGTCTGAAGATAAGAAAAGAACTCAGGCTTGAATTGCAGCAATTTATTTGAAGTTACATAGTAAGAAGAATGTCTAATAGGATAACAATGTATGACAGCAGATTGCCTCAGAGGGTTGCAGAAGTTGCCGTTATTGTGAGTGTTGAAGACCTGGTTAGATAAACACGTCAGAAATAGTTTTGGTGGAGTTGATCCGCTTGGAGCTGAGGATTGTTGTAGGTGACCTCCTCCTGTAAATGTTTCTGATGGTCTTATTTCTTATGGCTTTTTAAGCTACTGCTGATGGCTGATGTTTGTAATCGTAAAAGATGTTGAGAACACACAGGTCTTACAAGCTCAAGCTCTCAAAAATAGTGACATACTTAATTTGTTTATTAGGAGCATCAGTATTTCGGGGGAGCTAGACCTTGGGTAACCTTGACAATTTTTGCAATTAGCAGTCACCTGTTATTTCCAAACATGAGTCTGCCTCTGGAAAATTTCAGCCAACATTCGGTCAATAAAACTTAACCATGTTTTCTCTCCCAAAAGTTTAAAGCATCCCTGCTATCTTAATGTATCATGTCAAATAGTTTCAATGTGCAATGTGTTTTTTAATTACAAAATACTTTCTAGTGAGAAGACACTTTAAAACTTATTTTTCAGCTAACTTTCAAATTCTTGGTATAGAGTTCAGAATGAAACTACTTCAAAGAGTTTAAATGCTTGCATCATCTAATCCCCTTTTTTTTTTCTCATTAGCTTGAATAGAGAGACTGAAGTGTAGCTCTAGCGTATGTATTCAGTTATACAGCAGGTTTGTAATTTGTGCATAGTTTAAGGAGAATACAGGAAAGAAATGAGTGAAGCTGATGAACTGGGGCAGCTGCTGGTTTAAAATAACATCTTGTTACCTTAGTAACCAGTTGTCTGTACTAATATACCTCTTTGAGATCGTTGTGTAGTAGCTAAGTAATGTGTATTGCCTAGAAAGATCTTTGAAATACTTGGAAAAAACAGTTTGGGCTGGACAAGTTTTAGACGATCCTTTTTTGTCCATCAAAACAATTCAGTTTCAGGTCTCTGTATTCTGTTTCTCTTACAAAAAGGGGTGTGGGGGGGAGATATTTAATCCAAATAGTTTTCATGTTGCATGAATCATTGTTAATGTCAAGACAGCATACCACACCTTTGTGTGTAATGTCTGATCCCCAAACTGAGTCCTGACACCACGAGGTGCGTGTTCTACTTCAGGGTTTCAGCAAAATTATTTGAAATCATCTCTATGACAGTATCATGAAGATTTACTACCAAGAAGCAAAATCTGTTCTCCTACTCTTTGCTATGATGATTAATGATAATGAAAAGAAGTAAAAATAAAACTTGCCTCAGGAGAGTGGGCGACTGGAATTTTGCAAGACTGTTTTAAGTTAATTTTTGTAACTCCTTAGTTTTGAAGAGGATTTCCTCATGATGTGGTTTGGTAAAGAACATGGGGCGGGGGTTTTTTTTTTCAGTTTAGCTTTTTTACCTTTTTTTTTTTTTTTTTTAAACTGAACTCAATAGGAGCATGAGAACTTGTCAGATAGGATTCTAGCAATTTAACAGAAAAAAGTTTTTGGATTAGTTCAGTGTCCGTGTGGCTAACTCTCAATAATCAAAAAGCTTATATTAGATTTCTGTGCCTCATGTTTTGATCAGCAGCCAATAAGTACTATTTGTAGACTATATATTAAGCATAGATGTTAACAATATTTCGTAAACAAAATACTGGAAATTAAATGGCTGACATTTAATACTGTTGAGCTTTATGAAGAATGGAAAAAATTCAGTGCGGTTTTTGTTTGCAAATAACTTGAAGAATTTGAAGAAAGAGGCTTCTGCATTAAGGCATTGACTTCAAACAGAGGGCTTATAATACTTGGAGTTCTTTGTTATTTGGAATTAATATCTTCAGATATCTGATTAGATTGGACTTAGTACACATTTACCAAAGCCAGGGATTGCCCAGAATATTTTGGTTTACATGTAAATTTTATTTCCTTTTCTTATAACTTGCATAACTCAGAGATAAAAGGGAACTCCTATGAAACTTGAAAGCAAAATCTGTATTTCTATAAGAATACACTTACTATTCTCATTTACTTGTATTTTAGTAATGTGTGAAATTTATACATTAAAATGATCTAAATGTCATTCTTTTACATTAGATCTCTGCCTATAGATGCCGTAGCCCACATCTACTTTGTTTATCGGGAGTTGTAACATTGCTATGCACTAGTCATTTTATTTTTAGTGAAAAAAGTGAGGCTTTTTATAGAGATGTGTGCTGTGTAAAGCTGTAAGCTAGCTGTTTGGAGGCTTGATTTTTTTCATTTATTGTTGTTGTTATTTGTGTCTGGATAAAAGTGTGCCTCATGGATAGCACCAGTACCTAAAAAGGTAAAAAAACGTATGTAAAATCACCCAAGGTCAGTGGGGGACCCAACAAAACCACAAAATTAATTTGGCAAGTTTTTGTATATCTATTTTATAGTGTTATATGAGTAACAATTTAAAAATAAAGCTATGCAAGCCCAATATATAAAGCTGCAGCTATTGACAGACTCTCTATAGAAGGATTAATCTCATACTTCCTAAAGTCAGTGGCAAAGCTTCTACTGACAGCAATGTTAAGTTTAGCTGCTCAGATTATTAAAGAAACCACTTTTATTTGTGTGCCTAAATGTGAAACTGTATTTAGGTTTAGGGTTAGAAATTTCACAGCTTAGACTGTTTCTGTCAGTATTCCTTAGTTTAGGGCAAGTATGCCTAGTTCCTAGTTTCCTAGTTCCTAGGAAAGAAATATCTCAAGAATTAACGCTACCTAAAGATCTTGGTATTGCTTACATCTACATTTGTGTTGACAGTAGGAGTTGTACAGATATAAGAATACTAGTAAGAAAATTTAGTTTCTTAACCTAAATAAGATGTACCATGACAAAATTGCTCTGCAGGAAAGCTCTAAAGGTTACAGTAGCATAGTTATAGCTGTTTCAAAAAGCTGCTTGATGCTCAGCTGAGGACCTTGACTGCATTTCCCTGACAATTTTTAGTGTGCCATAGAGAGAACTAAAACAATTTAGCTTAAACTATTTTGAAGAATTTAACTTATTTTACTTTGCATTGCAGCTGACTAGGGTCACGGACAAGGTTAGGTCTTCAGCTGAGAAGCAAGAACTTTGCAAACTGTGCAACCTTGACTGCATGATACTGTATGAGCATGCTGTAGTGCTTGTAGATGTGAATTAGGTGGAACTTTCTAAAAGCATGTTTGAATTTTTTTTCCCTCATGGTGTCACTACAGCCCAATATATTTAGTTGTTTTTTATATTTGAATATTCTTCTTTCAAGTAAGAATGGAGGAAAAAATGTTCTTAGAAGGCACTTACAGACCAGACTTCCCCATCACCCCAAGAAGTTCTCTTAGTAAAAATAAGCTGTCCCAAAATGACTCTGTCTTATTTTGTTGAAGATTGTGCTTTTTGGCATAGGGAATTACTTTAAGAAGTGTGTGAATGGAAGAGGAGGCTTTCTTACTGGGAGCTCCTTGGGAATTGGTCCCACTGGAACCTGGAGGAGGTGCTTATATTTTTTGAAGGTAGTTCTTCATGTGCTTCTAGTGCAAACGTTTGGGGCTTTTTTTTCTGCTGTGTCAGTTGGATTATCACTTTCACAGAATGATCATTTATTTTTCATTGAAATTAATCGTTACTTTAAGATTGCCATTAATTATAGTCACATGTTCTAAATGTCATCCACACACAAGAAGAATGTGCACTCTACATAGACGGATAATCACCCAAGATGGGAACTATTATCCTGATAATGTTCACAGAGATAGAAATGTGGTATTTCCATCGTGCTTGTGATGTGTGTATAGGGTGGAACGGGCTTTTTATTTTGCTTCTGCAAAGTTAGAAATTTCATTGCTATTTCTGTCTTTCTAAAGAGTTTTCATTAACTAATAGAATACCACTGTGAGTCAAGATAAAGAGACAGATGTAAGCAAGCCTATATTCAGACAGATTCAATAAAAGTAACGAAGACATTAAATTAAAAAATGAAACTGACACTTGTCCTTTGGGATTTTGTCTGTGACTAATGATTCACTGAGATGTGAGCACCTGTGTGCAGCCCACCATCAATGCTACTTCTGAGAAACAGAGGAGAAACAGAGGAGAAACAGGGGTGTGTCGATCGTAGTGCAGCTTGGTGTGTGCATGCTCAGCTGTTTAATTTGTTGTCTCTTGAGCTGGTTAACTTTCTTGTCATGGGTTTTAAAGAGACCTGGTTTACAGGGGTTGTTTTGCCCTACATTAAGTTCTCTGACAACTGCTAGCATGTGTTGAATGCTGTAACATAGAGCCTTTGAAGGAGTGACGTCATGGCCAAATAATGCACCTTTTGCTTAAGCTCAGTGGTTAACATGATTTAACATCCAAATTGTGCAGTGCCCTTTTATTTAAAAAACAAAACAAAACAAAAACCAGTTCTGCAGACAGTTTGCAGAATAAAGGATATTTGCAGAGAAAAAGAGATGGAAAAGAGCTGATGCCTCTGAAGAGGATTTCTGAAGGATTTGGGGGAAGGAGTGGTAGGTGGAGGGAGGCCAAACCCAGTGTTACTTAAGCATCCCCATGGCCTGTGAAACTCAAGAGGCTTGTTTTCTCCTCTCTGCTGGCTGATGACACTATGGCAACAGCCCACTGATCATCTCAGAGGTGGGCTAATTCAAAACTATGGGGGAAAACAGCGATGTTGAAAACAGTGGTTAGTTTGAAACAACCTGACCTGTTTTCCATGTTTTAAAGAGCTGTTGCTACGGCAACAGCAACTCACAGAGGACTGAGTGCTGCTAAGTTTCAGAGGTTCAATGTGGAGGGGGTGTATCACTTCCAACACCAAGCTGTGTTCCTGCACCCACCTTTTTTACAGATACCTATGTTACCCTAGAATTAGCACGGATACTTTAGAAAACATTACCTAAGTCCTAACGGAGCAGTTTAATAATCTAGCTTGATTTCAACTCAGTTGTTCCTTTGTTCATCTTCTCTATTTTATTGCAGCTTCCCAAAATAGAGCACCTCCAAAGAATGGTAGTTGCCATATCCTATGGTCCTTAAACTGTCATGTCACCAAACATCATTATCATTTTGTTCTGCAATTCCATATCCCACGTTATGGAAGACGGCAAACATAAGCTGTTTGACCATGGGTTAGGGAGAAATTAATTCCAGAGCTGAGATGCCTTCATTGAAAAATAGCCTGACACTTTTAATCAGTGAATTACTATCTGAAATGCCTCTGCTGCTGGCAGTTACCATTGTAACATATGGGAGAGAGGGGATTTTGCAGATGGTCAATTCAAGAAACTATTTTACAGCTTTAAATTGAAAATCAGTGCAGTGAACTTCACCTGGCATCTGGAGGGTATTGTATTTATTATGAAAACTGTCACTTAGTAAGTGGACAACAGTATAATATGCTAACAGAAATGTTTGGCTAGTAGAGGTGTAACCCAATTTTCAATTTAGTGCAATTTTTTTATTACGGAGTGAGAAGAGTGACTGTAATGTGATCCATGTCTGAAAGGAAAGTACGTTCTTGCCAAGCACAAATTTCAAGAGAAGTCCTTGTCATAGCTGCACCTCGGATACACAGGACTAGTTGGGAGCCCAGCGAAGCACCTTAGTTATAGTAATACTGGAGCCTCTGCCTTACTGGGTGGGAGCTATGAGAAGAAAGAACACTCTAGCTAGCTGTTTTTTTTTTTTTCTTTTCTTTTTTTTCCAAATCTATTAGCGTTATTTCAGACTTGCTCATGTTGAGCCATGGATTGAAAGCCTTCCTCCCTCTTTAACAAGCAGATTATAAGAACATATATGAAGGAGAATGTTCATCTGTGATGTTTAGTTTATTGGGAAAAAGTAATGTGGTAATTGTGAAGGATTCTCAACTAATCTCATTAAATGCAAAAAAATGTTAAAAACTGTGTTTGGCTGCTGAAATCAAATGCTCAAAAGTTAGGGAGTGATGCATTTATGATCACTTGACCCATTATGGGCCCATTCTTTAACTTTCCCACAAGGCGACAGGACCCATCA
>NW_009189508.1:0-382 GCF_000690835.1 Fulmarus glacialis
GTTTTTTCTTTTTTTACCCTCAAGGGGAAAGCGCTGCCCAGGGAGCTGCGGGCGTTGGGAGGGAGCCCCGCACTTTGCAGACTAGCGGGGACACCCCGTCTGTGGGGTGGGGGGCACCCCGAAGGCCTTTTTTTACCCTCCTCCTCTTTTTTCTTCTTCTTTCAATTCTGCTTTATTTTTTATTCGGCTTTATTTTTCACCTCTTGCCCCACATGCACATACGAAGCCGGTGGTTTCACGCTGACACAGGAGCCCGGGGAAATTAATCTGCATCCAAGGCGTTGTTCAGCGCCGAGTGGGAAATGCAGCCCTGGCCGGGGCTCGCCCTGGTGCCCCAGAAATGTGTGTGTTGGGGGGGGGCTGGGATTCCGGCACGGCCCGC
>NW_009189508.1:452-15604 GCF_000690835.1 Fulmarus glacialis
CGGTGTCTGCAGGCAACAAGTGTACGTCTCTCTAAACCCCAGCTGCAGTCTCTGGAGTGATTGCTTTTTTTTTTTTGTCGATTCTTATAATTTCCTGTTCCCTCTTCTCCCTCGGCCCTTCCTCCTGCTCCCTTGCCCTGACAATGCACAAAGAGCAGGCTGCAGTGGGTGCAGGCAGCTGCCCGCCCTTGGGGGTGACCAAAGCCACTGAAGCAGCAAAACCTATACGGCTTTGGCCCTCCTGGGGCTCATGCTGCCTAGGGCAAGGGGCTGTGTTGACCCAATAAACCCATCCTTCTTTCCACCGCTTTGAACCCTGTGGATGTCCCTGCCTGCGCAGCCCGGCATGCCTGCAGGCTCTTCTGCCTGCGCCGGAGGCTGGGTCTGCTCCATGAACTTTGTGTTTTGGGTCAGCTCAAGAATTTGCCCGAGAGGACGGTGCTGCTGGAGGTGATCTGTGCGATGGGTATTTCCTAACGCTGCCCTTTCGGTTCACAGGCGTTTATAGTTTGAACTCTTTCTGCAACCTCTGCCTCAGTATTCACGCGAAGCAAAGGTTGGCGCTCTGAATGCCTGAAAACGGCAGGGTTTTGCTGAATCTGGTATTTTTAATCTGACTTTGGTGGACGTGATGTTGTTCCGCTGGTATTCCTTGGCCACGTGGGGTGAGAGTTTTTCCATTTAGCATAGGGTTTTTATCAGCAAGGTTAAGTTTTAGTTTGCTGTGTGCTTTACAGATAAAGGTTTGGTACTACTATTAATTCATAAAGGGAAGGAATGTGAGTCGGGACAACTGGGTGAGTATTTCCATCTCTTCTGAAAGCAGTGACAAAACTCCTGGAGGGCTTTAGTGAAGTCGTACTTAATTCTCTGAATTTCACTGCTGACTCTTTGGGTGACTTTGGGACTTAGCTGAGCCTCCCGTGTGCCCATGTCTGCCCGGCTCTGCGCAGAAGCCATGCCTTGGGTGGGGAATACGGTAAGCAAGGCTCGCAAAGTTTTGAGGCTCAGTCCCAAGATGCCATGGGAGGGAAGCGAAGTTCTGTATGTGACTGTATTTTATAACTTCAATCGAGTAAGTTTCAGTATGAGAGAGACTCTTGCAAAACGTGTTTAGTTTATTGAAAGCAAATGCACTCAAACCCCAGTTTGTTGTTGCCAGAAGGGAAAAAGTAGAAGCTATTTTTGGTGCGAGAGAGGAGATGGGGCACGCACATGTCTGGGGCAGGAAAACACTGGTACTTTGTTCTTCTGGCTTCATGTGGGTGGTGGTTTCTGTTACTTAGCTATGCGTTTCTGCCAAGTTGCAAAACATACCTGGTTCTGAAAACCCTGCGGAGGTCAGGGCCGGCTCTGGGAGCTGGTACTGGGCCCATATGAGAATTCCTCCCACACCGGCATCTCCAGTGCTTGAGAAGTGGGTGGATGCTTCTGGCTTCACACCTTTGAGCACCAGGGAGGTGACTGCCATTTTTTTGTGATGGGATCTGGACTGAAACCATAAACTTGTTTCACGCAAGCCACCGAACAGCTGCTGCTTGGCAATACCTTTCACTTGCTAATGGCTGTGGTTGGATTTGAACCAAGTTGCCTCAAGTGAAGGTTGTACCAGTCCCTGGACCAATCCTGCGCTAAATCCAAAGAGGGTTTGGTTCAGGCTGTGTTCACTTCTTGTAATTAGGAGATCCAGTCTGGTAAAGGCAGTTTTGTTATGATTGGCAATGAAGGCGTGCATGCAGCTGTGCTGATAGCTACACGTGTTAAGAGAGCTACCCGTCTGATCTCCATGGCAGCTTTGGACTGCGCTGGCTGGAATTGGGTCATAGGAGACATCTTCGTCTTTCCTGACACAGACGTAAATTATTTGTCCCCTTGATGGCTCCTGATGTTCCTCCCGCTGCTGGTTCTGGTTGTTAGTGGCCTCTGCTGAAATACAGTCCTGTTTGCGGTCAGGTCATCATGGGAGAAACTTGCTTGAAGTCAACCATAATTTACATGTTTGTGATACTCTCATCTTCACAGCTCTTTGGGGAGGAGGAAAGTTATGATCTCCCTAGTTTCTAGATGAGTAGGTAGGAAAGGAGGATTAAATCGGTAAATTTTCTGAAGTGGGTTTTGGGCGGCTGATTTGAGCCGTCATGAAGGGGTGTGGGTTTGAGAGGGCCTGTGTTTGGGGTGCAGTGCTACCCATCCCTGACCTGTTGTCTCATTCTGACCAGATCACTAGACAGGTCTGAAAATTGAGGCCGGGGGGATTTCGTGAAGTTCAGTGTGCAAGAGCAAGTCTGCTGGAGAGCTGGTGAAGAGGAGTCGCTTTCCCCATGAGTGCTTTGCCCATTCAGCGCGAGGGCTCGTTGCTCCCGGTGGCAAAATACTGGTTCCTTCCTGGGTTTTGTGCCTGCGAGCAGCGATCCCCCAAATTCAGTCCGGGGGCTAGGTGCAGAGGTTCTTGAGGATGGAAATCCAGGGCAATGTGTTCTTAAAAGGACTGTCATCTTTGTGCAGCTGCGTTTGTGCTATCTGAGAGATGTCAGCAGAGAGCAGGGTCAGCTCTAATGGAGCTAGAAATGAGGTATAGCAGCACCCAGTCGCCTCCGTGATTAGTGACTGAGGCTTTTGCAGCCATTTAAGGATTTGGGCATCATGAGGTCATGGATTCTCATCTAGGATGCTGTGGCATAGGCTCTTGCGTGGCTTTGAAGAGCCCTTGCTGTGTATTGACATAGGAAGGTGGTGGAGAATTGCTATTTATAGCTGGACTTGTGCTGGCACACAGGTGTCAGGGTCTCCGATTTGCCCTGTAATGTCAAAGGGATAGATCTTTGCATCGCAGCAGAAAATGGAAATGCATATCACTTAATGAGCATGGCTAGAGCAGAGAGGCTTCCTAAAAAAGGATTGAAGAGGGGAGCTGGAGCTCCAGAACAAAGGTCATGAAAATGCCCGCAAGAGCCTGGTCAGAGTGAGGGAGGGATCTGGTAGGAAGGGGAGGAGGACAGAAGAGCAGAAGGAAATGAGTGATTTGGCAGTTTTGGGAAGTGAACCCTGACCTGCGCACGAGGCAGCAGCGGGACTGTGCTGGGAATTGAGAAATCTGGGTTGTACCCCCAGTCCTGCTGCCCACCCCACTTGTCACTTCCCTTCTCGAGGCCACCAGTTCTCCCTTCCTGCCAACCTGCCTCTGGCAACTGGAGGCTCTTGGGAGTGTGGGCTGTCCCTTATAAAAGGTGAGGAGAGTGCCTGAGGAGGGGGTGTTTCTGGTGAGCAGACAGTGCTCACGCGGTGCTGGTACCCCTGCCATCGTCATGGTGGGAAGCTCAGAGATGGGACATGGCTGTGGTTGGGCAGGCAAGAAGAGGCGCTGATTGCTAACAGTGTGTGCTTGGCCGCTGGTCCGAATTTAGCTTGGACATGTCCAGAGAGGAGCCCTGCCTGCAGGGAAGGGGTGACCGGTGCTGGCGCTGGAGGAAAAGTGGTAAAGACGGAGCTAGATGGCCGTGGCTGTGATTGCTACCACAGTGCTAGGGCTGGAGGAGGGCTGGGGCGCGGGGGGGCACAGGGAGAGCAAAGCAATCGGCATGGTTATGTGCCTGCTGGGTGGCACGGAGGATGCTGATAATGGTTAGTGCTCTCAAGCGCTTTATAGCTGCGGAGCACTGAATAAACATTAACGAATGTAAAGGATAGCAGCTTTGTCTAGTTACAGAGAAGGGAAGTTAACTCCAAATTAACTTTATGATCCGTGAAACTGAAGGTTATTTAAAAAAATAATAACATAAATGGCAATGCTGAAGTTTTCCAGAGTCGCTGAGTACGCTGCTTGTTGTTTAATGCCTTCCATTTTTTCACTCCCAGTCTGTGTTTTTGGCTCGGGAACAAATTACAAGCAATATCAGCTTACGCTTGGATTTGAACCCACATTACTCTTAGTCAGCTGAAATATTTCCCCTTATCGCCGCTCCCATAGTGTTTATTTTAGACTGGATAGCATCATGGCTTTTCTGCTAGCTGTAGGGAAGAAGCCAGTCTTTGAAACAGCTCAGCACCTTGGAAAGAAATGATCTCAAAGCCAGTTCGGTTTCTGAACGAGGTACAGCTTAATTTTCCACCGAGAGCTTTATGCAAGGCTGTATCCCAGAACAGTTCGCAGCATTAAAAACCCAGGAGGCGGCAGATGGATGAATTGCTGACAGATTTAAAATCGTATGACAAACATAAAGCATTCAGACAGTGAGGCCAAGGCGGGAGGAAGGTTGCAGGGGGAGGTGGAGGCAGAAAGGTCGAGTAGGTTATTCTGGGCGGGAGGAGATGTGCGGGCGAAGGCAGACTCCAGCGGGCTCAGCCTACGAGGGGAAGGGAAGGTCTTCAAGAAGAGGGATGTGGTGAGGAGCGTGTTCCCATCAAAGGGCAGGGAGCCCTTGGTGTCCTGGACCGGTGGTGGGAGGAGGAGGAGGAGGAAGGGGGCTGAGTCCAGCCTCAGCTGAGGCCAGGAGGAGTGGGGCTGCCCTGGGAGGAGACAGTGTGGCGTGGCCGAAATGGTTTCCTCCTGTGGGAAGTGGTCTGAGGGAGAGTGCCAGCGCCCGGGGAGGCAGGGGACGGTGCGGGTATTGTTTCTGGTAGCTGCAGCCCCGGCTGCGGCTCTCCCGGTGGTGCGTGTGTCGAGGGAGGGAGAGCCGGCAGGATTTCCTCTCTGCGGCGCTGGCTCCCGGGTTAATAACTAACCAAGCAGTCTAGGTTTATCCTTTCATTGTGGAAGAGAATTATTTACATAATACCACTCAGTGTAATCTTTATTTAGCATTGTTTCCTTGGCGTAACACTGGACAGAGTGGCGGTGCCCAGAAATGCAGTTTCAGCCCAAATACGTGGGAAGTTAACCCTTACCATCCGGGTGAGCGGTCTGGGCATGCTTCTCCCTGCCCATGCAGGGAACTGGCTGTAAATTGAAGAAATACTCCAATGGCGTGGCCATCTGTCATGTAGTTTTTGGGACCTTTATGTCTTCTAAACCCCGTTTTCTGCAGGCTCTGGGCTGGTGCTCTGTGCTGGTACTGAATGCTTCTCATGAGCTTCCTGAGCCACGCAGTTAAGGTTTGTCCCGTGCATGTTAGGGCAAGAGAGTGGTTTGTATTGCGCTCTTCTGTGTCTCTGTGTTAAAGAAGGCAAAAGGAGAGAAATGTGTCAGCCCGTGGGTGGAGGATGACAGGATTTGGGAAGGTTCCTGGTGCGGATCATCCCATTGTCTGTGATCAGTCCCTGAGGACTCGCTGTCTCAGGTGGGCAGGTTTCATCCTCCTCAAGGAGCGTGTAACTGAAAGGTCTGGAAGCTTAGGTGATTGTGTAAAGAGCTGGGGCCTGATAACTGCAGCACACTATGGCGAAGGACTGAACCCTGGGCTTGGGTTTCAGTGGGATGCGGTGGGAGAGTGAATAGGTGAGTAGGATGGCAGGCAAAGCCGAGCTTTCTGAAAATCTGCCCATACCTCCAGCTGTGCAGTGCTGGCTGGAGAGGGTGGAGGGTGTCTTTCCTCTACGCTGCGGGACGCGTGGGCTTCTAACAAGCTGTGGCAAACAATGGAAAGTTGGCTTTCTTCTGAAAATATTTTAAGACCTTATAAAATGGCTCCAACAGCTACATTTTTATAGGACCAGGTCTCAGCTGTGTGGTACTTGATCACTTCATAAATAGCTCAGTCTTTGGCCTCTGCAAGCTTCTCGAACACGTACCTCCCAGTGCTGCAGACGCACTGGTTAGCACATGGTTTATCGGTGGCAGCACCTGGCTCATATAGCAGAAGCACTTTGCAGCTCTGCATAAGTGTTTACTGCTGAGCCCGTGTGATCTCTTTGGCCTGATATTGCAAGGAGCTGGTTTTGCAAAGGCTGAGAGTCCCCAATGATTTACACTGGTTTACCCGGTGGTACACGCACAGTCTAGGCTGGATGTTGGCATGTGATGGCCTCTCCTGTCAACCTTGCTGGAGGGTGATGCAGAGCCGGTGTCAGTCTTATGCTGGTGATGTGGATGTTACCCGATCATGCCTGGAACTTGCTGGAACAAAGGTAACTTGTTAACACCCTCCTTGAACCAATTACACCTGGCAGGGTGAGTTTGCATTGGATCAGCGCTGAGACGTGTGACTGCAGCATTCCCGATCCACTGCTTGAAGCCCTAAAGCTTCGTCTACTGACTCGTCAAGCCCTTGCCGTAATCGTCATGCGATTCATGATATCATGTGCTATGTAAATCTTGGATGTGTAACAGAACAGTGGTGTTTGGTGTAAGAGCAGTGTGCTTGGCAAGTTTCTCCAGTTGTTTGCCTGGGGGTGTTTTTCCTGCATCGGGACCTTAAATAACTGTGTCCCCTCTTCTCTGGAACAAGGGTTTCTTCTGTTTGGTGAAGGGGATGACTCTTCCTGTTGGAAAGATTTTCTTGATCAAGCCCTTGTTTTTCTGCAGGTACCACGTCATATAATTCCATTAATAAACTTTTCAAGCTCCATCTTGAAAGCAGTTACAGCTCTTTTTTTTTTTGCCTTTGATGCAGAGTTTCAAGCTCATGCCAAAGTCTCAGCTTCATTTCTAGGTCACTGGTCTGCCCTTTCATTTCCCCCCCTCATGCTGAAGTTGGCCGGCTTGTTTTGATTTGGTAATATGTGAGGTGGTGTCCACAGACAAAACCAGGCAGGCCAGTGAAATTCATGTTTCCCTGCAGCCTTGTTCCTGTTGTGTGTGTGTGTGTGTGAATAATAATTTCCAAATGCTAGACCAGAGGTGATGAAAAACTGTCAAAGAAATAAAATGCGGCAAAGTCTGCGTTACAAGAATCTGTGTATCCAGTGTTTTGGGAGAACTCTCTGAACTGGCAGTGGAAAAAGCCATCAGTATTCTTATTTAAGGCTTTCTAGTCTTAAATAAATGTCACTTATTTGGGAGGTGCTCATGAGGCAGCCTGAGCGTATCCAGGCTATGCAGGAGGTTGGTTGCTGCTAGCAGTGTGTGGGGGCCTGGGGCCGGTAGCGCTGCCTTTCTGCACTTGCTCTGCAGAGTTGTTTGGGATCCTGAGCTGCTGTTAAGATATTTTTGCATGATGTGGTACAGGCACCTGGGCAGCTAGCTTGGCTGCGGGCTTGTGGCTGGAGCTGCCGAGCGTGACTGGCGAAGGGTAGAGGGGTGAAAGGCTTCTCTGCAGCCTGAGTGGATGCGAAGAGCTGAAAATCCTGCTGGGGAGCAGCATACGGTGTCTGTTGCTTGCTCTGAGCGAGTACAAGTGGTTTTTTACTGAGCTGCAAGGCAATGGATGTTCAGAGGTTTTTATGTAACTCCGGTGTTGGGGCCGTGAAGCAGTTGTCATGTCATCAGTTAGATGCGTTGAGCATCTTTATTTTTGGAGCAAATGATCCTGCTGACAGCATGTATAGGAGGTGTCAGCCAGCCCTTTTTTCTTCTTCCTCTGTATTTTTTTTTTTTTCTTCATTTGTAGGTTTTAGTCTTGGCTTTGCTTTGCTCTCTTGACAGGGTAGCTGCTAAAAAATGTTGTTGTGTTTTTTGAGTTTTGATGTCTACGTGTCTTAAGATGCCATGATTAGAGATGCATGTAAAGAGCTGCTGCGGTTTTGGTCCAGAACCCAGCCAGCTGCCAGCAGCGTTCCTGAGGGCTGTCTGGTGATGGACTGAGAAACACTGTAGGATTTTGGGTTTTCTCCAGCGTTATGAAACAAAAGTAGAGAGAGATGTCTGTGCATACCTTAAGGGTTGTGTTTTTGTTCTAACTCTCTCACTGTGGAACGCTAAGGTTTGCATCTTCTCCACTGAGACTGGTGCTCATGAAATCTAGAGCACTTCTATGGATGTCCTTTAAGTCTGCCAACAGCAGGTGAAAGCTGAGAAATGGGGAGTTTGGTTTGCCCAGAGGTGGAGGAGTCGTGCTGCAGAGGCAGACGCAAGCATGCAAGCTCCCTGGTTGCTCCTGCTTCCCCTGCCAAAGACGGTGTGAGTTTTGCTCTCCGTTTCAATGGGACGAGAACTTTAAGCTCCATCTGTGGCGCTTTTTTTTTTAGCATTTTGTTCAGTTGTGCTTTTTAAATGTCTGTGGATTTCTTCTCGGCAGGAGGTGTAATTCCCCACACAATGTATTATTGTGTTTGTCTTGCTCTAGTTCCTTGTTTTATGCGGAAACACCTTGAAACTTTGGCTGAGTTGGAAGATGGGTGCAGAGTCAGACCCCTGGCTGCAGGCGTGGGGCTGTTGCAGGAAGAACATGTCTGTGCACGACTCTTCAGCCTTAAGTTACCCGGTTGCTGCTTGAGGCATTAGAGACGTGTTTGGCTAACACAGGCACTCCCCTGCGTTTTGATCAGGCAGTCTACACGTACTTATTTTTGTTTTATGGAGGCTGATCCCTAGGGTAAAGAAGGCTGTAGCCAGAAATAAGTGAGTGTTCACACTTGCCTTTATGAACTTTTTGAGTATTTTGCCAATTAATTCTTAGGTAACTGAGGCTAAAATACCTACTGTAAAGGATATGGCCAGGAATGCTGCTAACCTGGGGCCTGATCCTTTCTTCACTCATTCCAGTTTTGCATAAACTTGATAAAGATGCCTGTGCTGCCTTGGCTATTTGCAGTCTGCTTTATGAAGCCTCTCAACCAGCAGAAGAAACGTCTAAATAAATACAGCAGCTTCACCTTGCAGTCTTGCCAAGTCAATTTAGTGTGTATGTTGAGGAGGTAGAACAATTAGTTACGGAAACAAATGGGTCTTCTCTGTGTTCTGCGCTCTCGTCACACGGCCAGCTCCCAGTGTTGCGATAACAGTGAAATCTGTATTAAGCAACCAATTAAGGCATCTGCAGAAGAAGAAGGAAAAAAAAAAAAGTAGCAGCTTGACATTAACCTGCTAAGAAAGGTGGAGCTGAATTGTGTCTCTTAATGGCTTTGGGGCTGTCTGTCAAACAAGGGTGATTTCTTCTGCCTTTTTCACAGCATCTAGCTGCCTTCTTTTAGGCTGTATTTTTGGGACACGAGGGCTTTGGATGTAGTGCTGGCTAAAGGAGTCTCCACCTCACTGCCCCTCACCATGTTCATATCCTGTTATATATGACCTGAGTAGTTGAATGAATGTCTTCACCAAGCGATCACGCTTTTGGTTGAGTTGGCACTGCTTTGGGCGTAGTATGGGTGCTGTGAGGAGGGATGGGGAGCCAAGGGACAGACAGCCTGAAATCAGGGGATAGTGGCTGTGATTTGCACAACTTGGTTACATTTCAAGCCTCTCTTTTACGGGAGTAAATTTTACAGTCCTAAAATTCTCCTCTGAGAGATTTTTCTCTCAAACTTCTTCTGCGCAGACCTGTGCTTCTCTCTGATGTGTCTCCCTTTAGCAGGGGATAAACCAATTTTGCAACAGGTGATACAGACCCTCACGTAGGGTTTTATTTGCGTTACCACAGCAGCAATGATTTCAGCCTGGAGTCATGCTCAGGCAGTATTGGTAGAACTTAGGTCCTTTCCTGCCATGGTCTGGGCAGCTGGGAAGGTCTGTGGCATTTGCTCCTTTTCTGTGGGCTGAGAATTGACTGCTTGGTTCAGAACCGCGGCTGGGAGTGCTCCTCCATGGCAGGGTTTGGGCTTTTCACATCGCCCTCTGTGTGCCCGTTACTGCTTTGTGTTAGCTGCTGGCTGCATTACCTTTGTTCCTTGAGTCTCGCTTGTGCTCCCTGGGAGACTCAAGTAGTCTGTGTTTTTGTGCCTTCAGCCCTGCGCATCCAGGGGAGAGCTGATGAACAGGAAAGTTGGTCAGATGCCCTCCTCTGCAAGCATCAGTTGTGGCTCAGTTAGGCACTTGATGAACAGAAAATGAGAGAGAGGGGAGGGTCCTTTTCCCAGGAGAGTTTAAAACTGCTCTTCTACAGGAGCTTTGCTGAATTGCAAATTGCTATTTCTCTCCCACTTCTTTTCTAAATCTGCTGCTCTTCTCTTCTAGAAGTGGCAGTAGTTTTTACTCGTGTGCTCTAGTACGTGGACGAATGTGTGTTGCAGTGTAGAGTTGTAAGTAACCGACATGATATTGATCATAATTGGGCAGCGTGTAGCTAATGACACTTAAAATATTTGCTTGTTTGGGGAAATGCTGTAACTCAAAGTGGTCTTTTCCCGGGCACTGGAATAGATAACCAAGGTTCAGCTGTATCTGGCATGGTGTTTGGAGAGATGGACAGCTTTCTGTCACTTCTTTGGCAGGCAGGTTTTGAATTTTTAAGAGAAAACAGCATCTTTTTGTTTCTTCCCCCCACTCAAAAACAAACAAACAAAAGCCAGGTGGGAGCAGATCCCATGTACATTCTGTTTATTTCTGCGTGCAAATGTATCTTCTTGATGTGTCATTAACCTGCTTGCTCTCTGGTGCTATTTTTAGCAGCCTTATGATCTATGGACAAGGAGCTCTTCCAGTAAGCATTTGTAAGCAGCCCAGCCTGGGGTGGGGTGGCATTTGCACAGAGCCCAGGGTGTCCCTGCCTGCTGGGGGGCCTGGAGGAGCTGGACACAACTCCCCCATCCCCAGTCCCACATAGGGAAATCTGTGTAAAGCATTACTCTTCAGTTCCTGTGACCATGGTAACCGACTTGGATACATCAAACTTGACTAATTAACCTAATGGAGAGTCGTTTCCAGGCTAAGTCTCTCCCCTCGGATTTCAGAGCAGAACTTGTGTTGTCTGGTCCACCACCAGCCTCCGTGGCCAGCGCTGACTTTCTCAGGGAGGTTTCTCTAGCAGGTTTCTTTCCTGGGTCGGTATGAGCTGGAGAGGATGGCTCTGGTATGTCTCGGGTGGTTCTCTTGCTCTGCATTCCCTTCTCACTTTATAATCTCTTAGATTCCCATGGGAGGAGAGTCCCAAACTCAGATGGGAAAAACTTGTTCTGATTTCCTCCTTGGACCGGGTGAGGTGAAAGTGAATACTTTTCTGCATCTCTTCTGTTTCTGGACTGCGCTGCAGGATCTCTGCCACCCCGACTTTTGCTGTTTAAAATCCGGTCAAATCCTCAGGCTTGAAACAAAACAGCACATCCTGGAGATGTCTGTGCATGTCTTTGGGTTTCCTCATCTTAATTTACTAGTTAAAGGCATTGTTACTTTGCACTGTTTCTCCTGGGTTTAATTATTATTTCAGTGATTGGAGCTGCAGACTGCAGCAGGGACTGAAGAGTTCAGCCTCAATTAAAAACCATTCTGTGCCAGGCAGATAGCGGCAGGCAGCACTGCTATTCTCAAGTGTCTCCAGCAGTCCATCTAAACACCATGTGATTGGTTCAGTTGAGAAATCTGAGTAGGCAGAAAGCAGTTTCTGGGATAAACCTTGTGAGTGCTTCTCAAAATAGCCTGAAAGCAAGGTTTTGCTTTCCGCAGCCGCTCTTGGTCCTTGAGGCTGGTCAGAATTTTAGGTGGATTACTAAATATTGCTAGCCTCTGATCTTTAAAAATCATGAGCTCCTTTTTTTCTTTTTGATGCTGGCTCTGGTGTGTTTGAACTTACAGGAGTTGCATTTTCATGTCCTTTTACCCTTATTGTAAGTAGTGGGACCCTCCTTGCTTGTGGTTCCAGCTTCTTCTATTTTTCAGTGAAGCTGAAATCACCGCGCAGTTGATGACCTCGTGTTTGACCCTTCAAAACCTCTTGGGCAGCGCGGCAAACAAATGTGCTGTGAGAGGAGCACATGAGAGTAGCCTGAGCCATTACGCTGGTCAGTCATTGACTAGGACTCTTGTTTTTCTTCCTTTGAAGATCTGCTTAATCATTGGCATTGCAACCCCACTGTGCTGGGCACTTGGAGGGGTTCGCTGGCTGCTCCCCGTGATGTCCCGGATGACGTGGGAGGTGGCAGGGGGGCTTTAGAGAGTCCAGTGCTGTAGTCAGGTTTTACTGGGGAAGAGCTTGTCATTGATATCCCTGGGATTTGGCATCTATATAAATACACAAGCCAAGCTCTATTTAAGTGTTTAGGTTCACATCAGTTCATTTGTCTGGGAATAGGGTAGGGAGCATCCCACGACAGTGGTCCTTCTGTATAATTTCTATTCACAATATAAAACATAGATGCTGATGGGGGGGGGCTTGCTGAGGGTAAATCCCTGTAAACGCCGGTGTAGCTGGATGGAAGTCACTGCTTCAGACATGGCTGATTTCGGGCTTGATTGGGAGATGGGGATAAAAACTATGTGGCTAAAACCGGTACTGTCACACTGATGGAGACCAGTGCCCACTGGTGACTGAGAGTTTGTGAAGCAGCTCTGAGATCTCACGGTTGTGAGTCAGTTTTCCACCCTTATTTACCGTAATACCTCTGGGTGACACTGAGCGTTTAGAAGATGCCTCAGAACTGAATTCTGCAGCTGAATTCACACAGGAGAAATGAGAATTGCTTCTTTTTGTTGGGGAAAAAAAAATCTGCTTGTATCAAATGCTCATAATCCTTCCAGCTTGTGGCTTGGAAAATGGGAGAAAATTGATAGTGAGGGCTGACTGGCATGTGGAGAGAGGTAAGGTCCTGGCTTTCTGTGGGCCTTATTTCATGAACTTTCTTGTCCTTCATGTGTTTGCTGATGTGTCAGGGGAACTGAATTTTATTGGCAAAAGTGGTTTGAACGGGTATCTTAGATTCACTCTCAATTGCTTGCCTAAGGATGATTTTAAGCTAGGTTTCCAGGAGCATCCCTGCTCTTGCTGTGGCTTTGGCTGGTCCGCTCTCTCCTCCCAGACTGGCCGTCTGCACGAGAGGCATCTCTGCAGAGAGCAGAAGCCATGAAAAATGTCGTTCGGATGACAGTAATTTGAGGTAGCTCTAAAAAATAATTTTCTGCTGGTGGATAGTTCCAAACTATTTCCCCCCCTCCTTTCCCCAAAACAAAAGAAGAGATGAAAGGATTCATTAGGAATTATTCACTCAGCTCTGCCGCCTGTCTGAGATCTGGCTGTCTACGTTCATCCCCCAGCGCAGGGAAGGTCAGAGGGCATCTCCCTGGGGAGGATTTGCTGTTGACTGAATTGCACTCTGTCATTATCCTGCTGGATAACGAATGCAGTAGCCTCACTGGCACTGGCTTCAGAAAAAGCACGGTCATCTGCATGCGGCCTTGAGGCGAGAGGTGAAACCCTGAGGAGGGCGGCGTGGAAAACCTCATCTTGTGGGAAAGATGTGGGATGGACTCGGGCGGCTTGGCACGGTGGTTTGCTTGCTGCGTGATGCTGAACAGGTCTGTAGCCGCTCTGGCCCTCTGCGTTGTCTTGCTCTGCCTTGGGAGGTGGGGGGACACAGCAAGAGGGTTTAAAGGACAAAACCCCTTCTGATGGGGTGAAACTAGTTAGGTTTGCTCCTGTTTTCCTCGGTGGAAAATGTGGTATGCTTGTGCCACAGTTTGAGATCTTTTAATGAGATTTAAAACAGCTTGTTTTGTTTTGTTTTCAAATAGGTTTCCTGAAAGAAAAACATACAAATCCCCCTGAGCTAATTGGTGTGTGATTTGAATTCAGCTGCTACCTTGGAAGAGCTTTTCCAGCAGCTGATCTGAAAACAACCTTTCCCACGATGTTATGGGTTGTCAGTCAATGCTAAAAGATCTTGAAGTTGCTTGTGGGGAGGAGAGAGATGTGTTTTGTTTGATATGCTGCATCTTTTAGTTTGAGTGTCATAAAATACTCAGGCACATGTGAAAAAGACCCTAATGGAGAGAGGCTGTTGGAGGGATGAAAGTCTTGCTAGCTGGAAATGACTGTGAAACAGTTGTGGGTGCTGGAGCCTGTTGGGCTGGCTGAGGAGGTAGATAGATCTGAAGAAAGTTTACATTTTAAGCACCAATTTCAGATGTTACCCACCGCCTGGTGCCTTGATCTTCTAGCAGCTGCAGGCTAAGAAGGGCTTGAGGCTGTGCCCTTCCAGGGTGTGGGGGTGGCCAGATGCAGCCCTGTGAAGTAAAGTACTAAGCTTCAAACGTTGGCCTTTGTTGCCTTTAGGCTAAGTCAGTTCCCTGGAAGATGCTGTGATAAAATTGCTGGCCCAGGCAATTCGTGTCCTGATGACGAGCAGCAGAGAGGAGGGCAAGAGTTTGTGTCTCTGCTTATTGCTCTCATCCGTCTTGCGATCAGAATTTATGAAATAGCCTTTTGTGTTACAGTGCAGTGTGTGTGAGTGCATATTTAAGTGGTTAGCAAGTATATCCGGTTGCTGGATTGGATCAGATCACTGTCTAACAAATGTAGACTGTGATGGTTCACTACTGGCTGCCCTCACAGTACAGTAAAGGAGGTGGTCGTCTTAGTGAGTTTTAAATCTTATACCTGAAGCAGGATAGTAATGGCTTGAAATCACTGTAATTCTGCCACCAGCATTAAAGGATGTAAAACTATCCTGTGCTGTAATAAAACAAACAAAAAAAATACAGCTGCCTGAAAAATTCTTTTTGCTGTAATCCAGCACAAAGCGTGTGGGACTGGTTGTGAATCAGTTTAATTGCTTTTGGGGGTCTGATCCTCCAGATCCTTATCACTGCAAGAAATCCTCCTCAGAAGGGTGGCTGTCTTGGACTGGTGTTCAGCTTTGGACTGGTGTTCATGGTGCAACGCACGACCATGTAGCGTTGTAGCGTTTATGAACTAGGGCAGAAGTAGATCCCTTTATTCAGGCAGACCCGTGTAAGCCTTCAGTACTCTATACTAGGCCCCAAATTTGCCTACGTTATAAATAAGTATGTGGCTGCGTGCTTGTGTGTGTTTCTTTTTTGAAGCTGAAGGCAACCCCTTAAGCTCTTTGCTGCAGGTCTGTTCAAGCTGGGGCATGGGGAATTCCTAAGAGGATTGTCATGGTTTACTTGATACAGAACTTGAACTTGAGCAATGGCTCATCTTATCAGTGATAACAGACATGGAAATGAAGTTTACGTAACCGAGGAGGCCTTGAACATGGCTTTTTTTTTTTTCCCCTGCTGGAATGACAGATCTCCCGAGTTCTTCCCTGTTCACAATTGCAGTGTTTTTTGTTATCCCGCTTTACTGCCTGGGTACCAGATAATTTATTTCCAGCGCTCTGCTTGGAGCGGTTCTCCAAGAAAAGAAAAAGAAAGGGGTGGGGGGGGAGGGCTGCAGAGGCTTAGCAAG
>NW_009189508.1:15642-18011 GCF_000690835.1 Fulmarus glacialis
CCTGGCTTTTGCTGGAAAACTTCGTGTCCAGGCTGGAGGGACTGGTGCTGATCACAGCTTGCCTGCAAGCTTCTGCGTTACACTGAGCTCGGCAGGTCATCTGAAGAACGGCAGAGAGCAGACCCACTTCACCAGTGGGCTGTGAGCATGGGACTGGAAAGTCGCTAAAAGTTGTGAGTAAACTCGAGCCTGAGAACCAGAAAAGGCTGAGGAATAGCGAAAGATGCCCAGTGTGTTCCCAGTGAATCAGAAAAAGCAAACAAGTGGGGAGGGCAGGGATAATGTCTTTGGTGGCAGCTAGTAACTAAATGCAGACAAATGTCTGCCACTGTACTTCCACTCCGCAGACCGATTGCTCTGATACAGGGTGGGACAAAACATCTGTGCCTCTGGACAGGGAGGCGGGCGGTGAAACACCTCGACTGCTGCTGCCAGAGGAAACTGGCCTGAGCATCGTGGCACAGCCGCGCTCTCACCCGCCGCCCGACCCCCCCGTGCCGGGTACGCCTGCATGGTGGATGGGCTGAGCAGCTGTGTGCACACCAGGGCTGCGGAGCGGGACAGTCTGCGGCCGCCTGCTCGCCTCCCC
The DNA here is from genome assembly GCF_000690835.1 of Fulmarus glacialis. Lineage (NCBI taxonomy): Eukaryota > Metazoa > Chordata > Aves > Procellariiformes > Procellariidae > Fulmarus > Fulmarus glacialis. The sequence continues at coordinate 16,232 of NW_009189508.1, forward strand.
CCGGTGCACAGGGGCTGGCTCTCCTGGCTCTCACCGCCCCGGTCCTGTGCTTCAGATGGGGAGAGAGGCGATGCTCAGCAAGCAGCTATGCAACCAGGCGTTAGGGAGAAGAGAGGAGCCCTTCCACCCTGCTGGATTTCGGTGGGTTTGCTTGCCTTGGTGTCGTACACTTGCCTCGTCTGTGCTGCATGGGAGGAATTTTATTTTTTAAGCTCTCGCTGTCACAGATTGTGACAATGCCAGAGAGGTCCAGACAGCACCGTGCTTCATGCAGAAGGACTCAGCAGACAGTCGAAGGCTGGCAGGCTGACAGCACTTATTAGAGGTAACCTTCAGGAAATGCCACACACAGCCCTTGCTGAGCTTTCTGGCTCTGAGTGCGTACAGTATTTACACCACGCTTCTTGAGTTTCCCTTAAGGCTCTCAGCCTGCAGCTGCCTTTCTGTGCTCTGCCACCTGCCCCGTGTCCTCATGCTCCAGCGCCTGGGGTTGGTACTGGCTGCTGGGCTCCTCTGGCAGCAGCCCGCTGTGCTGGAGGGAGCTGTCGACACCAGCTCTTCCTCTGTGCGTGGTACAAAGGTCATCTCCTTTGGCCTCCTAAAAGACGTGCTTGTGGTAATGTGCTTTTGGAGCCTTGGGTAAAGCCAGCACCAAGTTTTCACACTTGCATGTGCAGGGAATGAGCCATTAAGAAGTGCACAGCAGCTCCTTCTTGAAATGCAAGGGAATTACATGGGATCAGCTCTTCTGTCTAAGCAGGTGACTTGCTCTGGTGGCTGTCTGTGGATTTAAAAGCCAAAACCTAAGCACTAAGATTTGAAAACTTTCCTCAGGTTGTCTTGATGGTGTTTCTTCATCCCACACGGGGTGGGAGAAAGGAAGTGTGATATGTTGTTCTGGTAAATGACAGTGCTAAACAACGGCACCTGAAATACTTTGTGGTGGTAGAGCCTGGACTGTGTAGGTGTGGGGAGGCTGTGCTGTGCTCCGCATCGGGACCTTTGCCCCAAAGGAAGGTCAGGTATTTTCTCTGCTTCCTGGGAGGGAGATTGGGGAACGTATATCTGAAGGCGGGGATTACGGGATGTGCACGGGTCTGGCCTTGCTCTGCTGCCTCCAGAGTTGGTGGCTCATGTGTCTTCTACAGACCGAGGAGTGACTTTCCCAGCAGCAGCTGGCTGGAGGCTGAGCTCGGGTTCAGTTGCCCGAGTCGGTTCAGCTGCTTGATCCACCCACTCTCATCCTGCCGCTTGTAGTGCGCAGAAGTCATGTGTTTGCTTGATGCTGTGCTCCCTTCAGCAAAGGATCAGCTGTGATCCCTCCCTGGTGGATCTACCATATGAAGAGCAGAAAACTGCCGTCCTCCTGGGTGCGACCCTTCTTGGGGACGGCGGGAGCTCGCTGGTGCTCGGGGCCAGCGGGGTTACACTCCAGGATGCTCCTGGAGTTGCGGCACATTCATTTGCAGAGTGGGAAGCTTTCCCTCCCCGGGACCTTGTGAGCATTTACTGCGTCGGAGGGGAACCCACGGAGGGGCATTAAAATCCCACTTTATTATTGTTAATTTCCAGTAATACTTACTCTGTGAGAGGCTCGGAGCGACTCGTTGCTTGGACTTTCTCAGTGGGGAAGGGCGGGACAGACTGCCTCTAGCTGAGGTCCCTTGGCCGTGTCGGCTCTGAATCCCCTGCTCCTCTAGGGTGGATTTAATTTCCACTGTGCAGCAAATGCTTCCCCAGTGCCCAGCTATCAATTGAAAAGCAGTGGGGGGGTCTGCGG